>NW_006800922.1:40484-40763 GCF_000485575.1 Poecilia formosa | reverse complement strand
AAATAATCAAACCTGTTCATTATTTTTAATCAGGAGGTTTGAGTTAATCTGCTGATCCAACCCTGTTAATTCTAATTTCATTCTTTTAGTGAGAATGAAATTAGCCCACAGATGCATTTCATGCGCTTCGGCACATGGACCAATGCGTTACATCTTTATGAGACAAAAACTGGGGAAAAGTACTATTTACATTCGAGCGAGGTTGTCACATACCTTTATTTTTATTTTCTTTATTTTGCATGCGTACTGGCGTACTATAGCTGCCAGTAGTTTACCGTT
>NW_006800922.1:9228-31112 GCF_000485575.1 Poecilia formosa | reverse complement strand
GTCACATGCGATTTGTAAATAAAAAAATCAGAATTGTCAAATAACATAAATAATATTTTGAGTTCATTATTTTTTTACTAAAGGTGATATTGGGTTTAGTCAACATAAAGCTTCTTCTTAATTATCAATATTTGTTTGTTAGCTCATTATTTCAGAAGGTGATAGGTTGTATTTGTGTTTCAAATTTATATTGAAATGATGTATTGATGAAAAATGCTGTGATTTTTAAAGTCACATTTACACTACAAAAGAAAAATGAAAATGTCACCAGTAGAAAAGAAACATACTTTCTTTTCAGACTCGTTTTCCGTAAAATGTATCAATTTCAGCACATGTATTGTGGAATAATGAAGTAAAAGTTTTTTGGCTAAAATAGAGAGGAAGTACAAGTACGGTGAAACATGGAATAAAGATGGGCAATATGGACTGATAGTTTCATCAAAATTCTTTGATTTTCTATTTTATTAACAGAAAATGTAACAAAAATAACTATTCATTAATATTTTCTGATATATTTCTGAGAATTTTTGTCTCAGCAAACAGAAACAATCACTGCTAAAGAATAATATAAATACTTTTTTTTTTAACAAAATCTTTCTTACTGTTTATTCAATGTCACATGCTGTTCTTATTTTTTCTTTAATTATGTAAAGCACCTTGAAATGCCTTGCTGCTGAAATGTGCTATACAAATAAAATTTGAGTGATTGAAATACATGCAATACGAATGAGTAGTACACTGGTAATATAGACAAGTATGAATGTGTCGAACAATCAATTCAGATACATTCATATTTAATGATGCTCTCAATAAATAAAAATAAAATGAAAAATTGTAATAAGGGGAACCATTTACAATCACAATACAGACAATTTTGTCAACATTATTAAGTGTGATTTATTATAACAATAAATAAAAATGTTGAACATGACTTTTGTACCGATATAAAAAAATATAACTGACCATCCTACATGAAAATCATATGTAATACATAAGTTTCATATATGGGGACAATAAATAAGGCATGTATTGTCATGAAATGGTGTAGTTGGTGGTGAGGAGAGACGCTGAGACCCAGGTTATGGTGATGATGATGATGAGTTTAATGAAGAAAATGCTCACAAGCAGTCCAGGAGAGGCAGCACAGCAGGAAACAAGCACACAGCTAAATGCCGGTAGCAACTGACAATAAGGACAAAACGAGAGAAAGCACAAACCAGGACTTGGCAGTTCCACTGGAGAGTGCAGCATACCAAGGACCCAATGAAGAACATAGACAACAGGTGGGACTAAATTAGGGCTGAAACGATTCCTCGAATGATTCGAGTACCTCGATTACTAAAAGTCCCCAAGGAAAATGTACCTGCCTCGAAGCTTCGTTAATTTATGTTTTATTAGTTAGCGCACCGTGTTCCGGCCGGGACTTCATTTGCGTTGCGCGGAGCTCTCACTTCCGCCTCNTTATGATATTTTTTATATCGGTACAAAAGTCATGTTTATTATCACTGTTGCTAAGATAGTGAAAGAAATAAATCTGACATGCAACCTTGCTAAATGTAAAGCATATACAAACAATTTTTATTTTGGTTTAACATAAAAATGAAAAAAAATATTAACTTCAATAAAATGGTATTCATAACAGTAACTTTTGGAAAATCAATTACTTCAAGCAAAAACTGTGTAAAAACTGCAAATGAACTGAACTGTAGTAATTAAAGAAGTGTGTTGGTGCAAAAATAAAATCTATAGGCACATTGCACAGCAGAAGTCTGTGCCAGTTTGTGGGAAATTAGCACAGCCTTGCTGGTACCACCAGTTGCATCTGTCACATGCGATTTGTAAATAAAAAAATCAGAATTGTCAAATAACATAAATAATATTTTGAGTTCATTATTTTTTTTACTAAATGTGATATTGGGTTTAGTCAACATAAAGCTTCTTCTTAATTATCAATATTTGTTTGTTAGCTCATTATTTCAGAAGGTGAAAGGTTGTATTTGTGTGTTTCAAATTTATATTGAAATGATGTATTGATGAAAAATTCTGTGATTTTTAAAGTCACATTTACACTTCAAAAGAAAAATGAAAATCTCACCAGTAGAAAAGAAACATGTCATTCTTTCTTTTCAGACTCGTTTTCCGTAAAATTTATCAATGTCAGCACATGTATTGTGGAATAATGAAGTAAAAGTTTTTTGGCTAAAATAGAGAGGAAGTACAAGTACGGTGAAACATGGAATAAAGATGGGCAATACGGACTGATAGTTTTATCAAAATTCTTTGATTTTCTATTTTATTAACAGAAAATGTAACAAAAATTCATTAATATTTTCTGATATATTTCTGAGAATTTTTGTCTCAGCAAACAGACTGGAAAAACAATCACTGCTAAAGAATAACAAATACTTTTTTTTTTTTTACAAAATCTCTTTCTTACTGTTTATTCAATGTCACATGCTGTTATTTTTTCTTTAATTATGTAAAGCACCTTGAAACGCCTTGCTGCTGAAATGTGCTATACAAATAAAATTTGAGTGATTGAAATACGAATAAGTAGTACACTAGTAATATAGACGAGTATGAATTTTAAGTGTGCATACAATACAATGTGTCAATCAATTCAGATACATTCATATTTAATGATCTCAATAAATAAAAATAAAATGAAAAGTTGTAATAAGGGGAACCATTTACAATCACAATACAGACAATTTTGTCAACATCAAGTGTGATTTATTATGACAACAATAAATACAAATGTTGAACATGACTTTTATACCGATATAAAAAAAATCATAACTGACCATCCTACATGAAAATCATACGTAATACATAAGTTTCATATATGGGGACAATAAATAAGGCATGTATTTTCATGAAATGGTGTAGTTGGTGGTGAGGAAAGACACTGAGACCCAAGTTATGGTGATGATGAGGATGAGTTTAATGAAGAAAATGCTCACAAGCAGTCCAGGAGAGGCAGCACGGCAGGAAACAAGCACACAGCTAAATGTCGGTAGCAACTGACAATAAGGACAAAACGAGAGCAAGCACAAACCAGGACTTGGCAGTTCCACTGGAGAGTACAGAACAGACTGCAGCAGCATACCAAGGACCTGATGAAGAACATAGACAACAGGTGGGACTAAATACACACAGGGGTAATCAAGGGAACGAGACACACCTGGGAACAATCAATGGGGAAGACGCAGAGACAGAGACTCAGGGAACAGGATAACAATAAACACAGAAATAAACACACAGAAACACAGATTATGATTGAAATACTCTTAACTCTTTAATTCTTAAAATTAGCACAGGGATGCATTTTTGGGCAATATGGATTTCCAGCCTGCCAAAATATGCACCCCCTCTATTTTCCCCACTGTATTTTACGGCCACCGTAAAATACGGTGGGGAAATAAATATACCTTCAAATAGTAGCATTCCAGTATTTTTACAGTAAATTTAGTTTTACTACTGCATTCACTTTATGAGTAAGCCACTGCCAAGAAAACTGTAATGATACTTTGTAAAGTACAGTCTTAGTTTTACAATAGAACATTAATACCTGACCCAGTGTAGGCTTCTTAGAAGTGCTACAATTGGTGCGGTTCTAAAATGCATAATCTACATCANGTAAGAATAATCGATAGATTACTCGATTACTAAAATATTCGTTTACAACAGCCCTAGACTAAATACACACAGGGGTAATCAAGGGAACGAGACACACCTGGGAACAATCAACGGGGGAAGACGCAGAGACAGAGACTCAGGGAACAGGATAACAAACACAGAAATAAACACACAGAAACACGGATCATGATTGAAATACTATGATTGAAATACTTTTAACTCTTTAATTCTTAAAATTAGCACAGCGATGCATTTTTGGGCAATATGGATTTCCAGCCTGCCAAAATATACACCCCCTCTCCATTTTCCCCACTGTATTTTACGGCCACGGTAAAATACAGTGGTGAAATAAATATACCTTCAAATAGTAGCGTTCCAGTATTTTTACAGTAAATTTAGTTTTACTACTGCATTCACTTTATGAGTAAGCTACTGCCAAGAAAACTGTAATGATACTTTGTAAAGTACAGTCTTAGTTTTACAATAGAACATTAATACCTGACCCAGTGTAGGCTTCTTAGAAGTGCTACAATTGGTGCGGTTCTAAAATGCATAATCTACATCAATGGTTCTTAACCTTTTTTGAGGTACCTAACCCACCAGTTTCATATGCGCAGTCACTGAACCCTTCTGTAGTGATAAATAAAATTAGATCCCCCCCCCCAAATTCAAGACATAGGGGTGACCCAACTAGAGTCTAGTTGGGTCACCCCAAGATCACTAAGTCTTCTTAAAAGGTAGAGTCTCTGAGAACAGTTCTTCAAAATATAGTCAGTGTTTTCAGCAAAGGTGAGCTGACTGTCCAGGAATGACCCAAGGTATTTAAAATTTTCCACAGTTTCAACAGGTTGGCCATCAAGAGAAACTGGAACCACTTTAAGGTCTTGTTTAGATTATTTAATTAGCTCTACATTCTTAAGAGAATGAAAAATTAATGATAAATAATAAAGACTTTGCCGTATTCTGATTTAGTAATGTAATTATATTAGTTGTGTTACCACCCCCACGCCACTAGAGGCAGTAGCAACCCCTAAAAGATGCAACTAAGGAGCAGATTTAAAAGTATACCGAAAACAACGATGAGCTTTGCTGAAGTAATTAAAGACACAAGTTCAAATCCATGCTGAGAGTGGAGCTCCTTCAATCAGTGCTTCTTCGCAGCACTGATTGGCTAAGCAATGTAACATGATCCTCTGCAGCAAGTGATGGCAAAGCGGGGCGTCATCACGACTTTACACAAGTGTGTCTTTACCTCCGGGGCAGAGGCTCCGCTGAACCCCTGAGACCGACTCATCGAACCTCTGGGGTTCAATCAAACCCTGGTTAACAATCACTGATCTACATAATCAGAACTTCACATAACACAAAAGAGGATGCGATAAGTAACCATCAGAACAGAATTTTTATTTAAAGGCACCACTATGCCTCAAACCACATATTTCCAGTATATTCAAACGTTCAAAACAAATAACACAAAACCATTCCTCAGAGAACTGGTAAAAAAATAGGCCTTCAAAGTCAATATATAGTTTCACTAACACTGGAATAAAAATTGAAGACTTTCAGTTTACAGTGACATAAACTGGGTTTAACTTATTAATTTCTACAATCTTATGAACATAAAAACACAGTTCTTAAAGAAATATCCATGCTGTGGGTATCACTAAACAAATCAAAGAAAAATGACTTCCAAAATCTAAAATTCAACATGGCTGAAATAATGTGGAATTCTAGTATCAACAAGGTTTTAAAATGTGAACTATTAATGGTTTTCAAGAGTCCAAGTGGCACTTTATTAGATGCAGATGAAGGCACCGTCAAACATGGAAAAAGAAAAGACAATACAATTTAGATCCTAAATAATATGGAAACAGAAAGATTTCAAAGGAAAGAAAAGAACAGCTAACCTAAATGAGATGCCACTCAAAGTCCATCAGTTTTTTGATGAAGGTGGAAACCTGAACATTGACTGTCACTTTTTCCTTTGAATGGCCTTTCCTGTCTTTTTGGATACCATCTTCCCATGACCAGCTTTTGTGCCCCTTTCTGGGTTAATCCCAATGAAGCGACTAAAAAACAAATATGGGAAAATTCCTGAGAATACAAATAGTGTGGCATTTTGAATACAGCTGGTACAATATATAAATAAAGCTGTTTTAATTACGTAAAGAGAAAACATCACCACCTTTGTGAAATGTTAATCATAACTTGCTTTAGAACTTTAAAACCATGTTATTGTAAAAAAAAATTATAGGAATGGTTTTACCGTTGAATGAACTCCAAAGTCTTGGCTGTCTCATGTTGATGTTGGAGGTTGAAGATGAAGAAGATGGATAACACTGTCCTGTCTGGAATGTTGGCTGGACCCTCTCAAAGACAATATGGCCTTCAATGCTGACCATGCAGAGAACTGCTTGCCACAGGGACTGTAATAAACCAAGTCCTTAATTGGAAGAACATAAAACAAATCCTCTTATTGATACAGTATGCATTTAAATGATCATCATAATATAGAGTGTCCACTCTGCCAGGTAAAGTAAAAGCAAGGATCTTAACTCCTCAATTGTTGTGCAAGTCACATCAATGTTGAAAACTGTAGGCTGGATTAATTTACAGAAGTTGTAGAGAAATTCATGGTACTTTGCACTGAAGGTGAAGTGTGCTTTGGAAGTTCATCAAAAGCGACCTTGGATGGTCTTGTGATCACTGATGGTGAAGTGTCTTTGGTGCTGCTTTTGTTTTCACCAACATGCAGGAGGAAGGCTGTCCTGGTTGCACGGCAATGAGGAAGGCTTCAACACTGGCTTGCATCTTTGACATAATGATAAGAAGACGAATAATAAAAATTATTAAATATATTTAGCAGCACAGCTACATTCAGATAGCAAACAAAGCCAATGAGTAGGATCATTAGAATAACCACATACCTGTACATATCTGAAAACATGGTCCACAGTTTGACATGAGCTGTTTTGGATTCTTCTTGTGGCCTTTGGATGTAGGACGGAGCACATGAACCAACAGAAGAATGCCTGGTTTTCCCACCCTGGAGGAACAACAGGATAAATAGACACATTAGGATAATAAATAAACATTTTAAAGAGAAGTGTGAGCAAAACTAACCAGACCCACCTGTGTGTCACCATCACAGTCATTCAAAATATTTTTCACGACCTACAACATAAAGCATAAAAATGTCAGAAATAATTACCATGAACACAACTCAGACATTAGGCATTATAGAAATTAGTCAGCGTATAGAAACATTCTGGAGAGGATTTCTTCTGCCAACCTGTCAGAAGAAATGTGTTGAAGTCATCATAACACGCTTCAGTCACCAACATGACATACTAATGAAGAAAAAAAGAGGCAGCCAATATGTCATTGTTTATTATCATTATTATTTATAGAGACAAAAACATTTTGGCTTAGCTTTGATCGCATAGATCAAACTACCAGACCAGCACAGCCACTCTCCTCATTATGCCGTCTATAGCCGAAAACTTCAAGAAGACGACTCCGCAGCTAAATAATGTTAACTCAAACGGCCTTTCTGACAGTTTTAATGTTCGTTTATAACCCGTGCTACACCTGCATGGCTAGCTTTAGCTGCTAACAAAAATAATAAACCAAGGGTACTCACGTCCAGTCCTCGAGAGCTACCGTCCTGCAACTTTTCGATGCATCTTTACTCCAGCAGACCAGGATCAGCTCCGAACAGACCTGCTAACCAGCCATTCATTTGATTCAGGTGTGTTAATTGGCGCAGGGAAGCGTCTGAAAGTTGCAGGATAGCAGCTCTCAAGGACTGGACTTGAGCTCCCCTGTACTGAACAGTCGTACCGCGATATCCAAACAAATAAACTTAAGTTAAGCATAAGTTGATACTCTTGCGCAAACAGAAAGTTAATGCATTCATAAAAACATAATCAAAATCTAAAACATGATGGTCTTAACATGGAACTTACCTTGTTTTTGTTTTTTTAATAGATCTTTATCGAGATACAAAATACATAACAGTATAAAAGCAGCATACATTGTGGTATAATGTCCGCCAGGGAGTTACAAACATTGAGACAATACATCATCAGAACAAAAAGAGCATGTTTTAATAGCTTTGGGGAACTTACCTTGTTATGATAAGCTTCAGACAAGACGCCATACTACTGTCTCCAGGGCAAACACGTGACGTCACAGATGCGTTGCGATTGTGGGAGCAACTCTTTATCAAACACTATTTCTTTAGGGAAACTGACAAACCTATCTTTAAATTTGACTAAACAAGTGTATAATTAACATTGTATTTTTAACATACAACACCAACATTGGTAATCTAACATTTTTGATTATGCTATGTAGATTTTGATTCATTCCCTAAAAGATTTATTATGGAAAGTATTTTTGTCTTTCCATTTAATATTGTCTTTAAATGCCGGTTCTGTAAGATGCAAATACAAATAAAATGTCTTGCCTAGAAAAAAAAACTGTATTGCACAATTATTTTTGCGGTAGTTTACTGCCAGTCGTCAGTCTTGATTGTGACAATAGAAGAAGACATCAAATTGACAATATCCTACCGTATTTTGGAATAACAGTATGTTACTGCTGGAATTCCGCTGTAAATTTACAGCCATTTCTAAGAGTATAACTTAATTTTATTTTCTCTGTGCGTCTTGGGGAGCGATCGCCGTTTCTATGCAACAGTTAGCAACGACAGAAATGTCAACAATGGAGGGAGGAAGGACGTGCGCACTTTGTCGCTGGAAAAACAGGAACTATTTTGAGTTTCGTCGCCAAGTCCGATTATTATAAACGGCTTTGGGCTTGTTTTTTTCTAAAGTTGTTCTCAAATTTAATGAGTCGCGGTTTGCACTTTTGGGCTGTGTTTGAACGTGAAGTTGGGGTGGGAGGTCTAAAATCCTATTTAGAGTTTTCTAGACAATATTAGACCATACAAAAACACGCAAAAATTATTTTGTACTCTTATAACAATTAAACAATCTCCCCTTCAGTTCAACCTTATAAGTGGAGATACATTGTTGTAATAAAATAACTTGCAATTAAGTATTGGAAAAGCTCAATGTCATTTTCACAGGTGGCAGAGCGTTGTTAGTAGCTGCTGAAGGTAAATTTAAAAAAGTTACCTTTAATGTAACTTAGTTGTAACTTCATTTTATTAAGTTACAACTAATAAAATTAGTTAGATTACTTGATTACTTTCTAAATCAAGTAATCAATAATTTAAGTTACTTTTTTGAGGAGTAATCAGTAATCTGATTAAAGTTACTTTTTCAAAGTAACTATGCCATCACTGATGGTCATAAAGGGATGGACATGATCAGTAACAATACTCAGGTAGGCTTTTGCCTTGACACAACAATTAGCGCTCAGTTGATACTAATGGGCTCAAAGTGTGCCAGGAAAATATCCTGGCACACCACCAGCAGCCTGAACTGTTGATACAAGGCTGGATGGATCCATGCTTTCATGTTGATACCAAATTCTGGCCCTACCATCCAAATGTTGTAGCAGAAATTGAGACTCATCAGACCAGGTAACTTTTTTCCAAACTTCTATTGTCCAGTTTTGGTGAGCCTGTGCGAATTGTAGCCTCCGTTTCCTGTTCTTAGTTGACAGAAGTGGCACCCGTTGCGGTCTTCTGCTGCTGTAGCCCATCCACCTCAAGGTTTGACATGTTGTGCATTCAGAGATGTTCTTCTGCGTACCTCGGTTGTAACGAGTGACAACCGTGGTATGCAGCTCGAACCAGTCTGGCCATTCTCTTCTGACCTCTGACATCAACAAGGCATTTGGGCCCATGGAACTGCTGCTCACTAGATATTTTCTCTTTTTTGTACCATTCTCTGTAAAAAACTCCCAGTAGATTAGCAGTTTTTGAAATACTCAGACCAGCCCGGCACCACTGCAGCCATGTCTACATGCCTAAATACATTGAGCTGCTGCCATGTGATTGGCTGATTCAACATTTGCGTTATGAGCAGTTGAACAGATGCACCTAATAAAGTGGCCAGTGAGTGTATGTCTTTATGTTTGGTTGTGGGCTTGTTGTTAACAGGTGTTGCAGCCCTTGATTCTGAGGTGTCAGGAAAGATAGGTCTTCGGGCTGTTATCTATTACTTCTCAACAACCATCATTGCAGTTATTCTCGGTGAGTTACTATCTTCCTTCTCTAACAGGGTTTTTAAACCCCTAGTAAGCATGGACCAGTTTAAGAGTCTAATTAGTTAACCATACACAAATAATCCAAACTGTTAGAGTATTAACATAACATAACAAGCAAAAATAATTTATATTTGTTTAGAGTATTTTCTCAGCCAATTTTCAGCTTGTAGGTTGTAGTTTTACAGTATTATCCTAATAGGAGTGTTGAGTGGTGATCCCTGAGTTTCTTAGCTGTTTTCTTGCCACCGAAAATATTTTTTTACACAACCAAATAGGTCTTTTCTGTAATTATGATAAATAGTGTGGGAAGTGCAGCACTGTCTACTCTATCTATTCTGTACCTCATACACCGAGAGAAAAGTCTGCTCAACCCAGAACTTTATCTTGGATCTCATTAGAAGGACTTTAAAGTGTTGAAAATGTAGTTGTTTTTTATGCATATAAATGTAACTTTTCAATGCATCAGTATAACTTGATATCAATACTCGGCTCATGCCTACAGTCGAGTTTTTACTGTTGCCTTGGTAGTCGGTCTGTAGCCTTGACAAATAATGCTCTCAAAAAATAAGAATAACCGGCACCCCAAAAATATACAAAGTTTTTAATAAAGGCCAAAATATTTTTTTCTCTCATTAAAATGTATTCATATTTTTGTAGTCCTTCAGTACCAGGCACCCATTTACTCTTTCCCCTTTTTATTTGCATTGTAGTGTGCACACTTCTTTATTTCTCTTGTTAACTAATGATCTCACTCTTTGAAGGAATTATTTTGGTGATGACAATCAAACCGGGTGTGTCTCAAGAAGCTGAAAACATTGACAGAGCAGGGACCACCCCCAATGTTACTACTGTTGATACACTGCTGGACCTCCTTAGGTGAGTTTCTTAATATGTATAACTATAAATGTTTTGTGGCCCTTCCTAAACTCCCAGTTGGTCATGGCAGATGGTTGCTCACTCTAGGTTATGGTTCTGCTTGAGGTTTCTCCCTGTTAACGGGAAGTTATTCTTTCCACTGCTGCAACATGCTTGCCTTTATTTATTTTTTTTACATTAACTTATGCATATGAATGAATATAGGTGGCTCCACAAACTAAAAAAGTAGTTGTGCTAACTCTTAAGTTCTAATCATAAATATTAGTTCTGCTAACAATAAGCACAACACCAAAAATTTAATGAGAGAACAATAGGCTCTTCATGAAGATCCCACAAAAACTTTGGGGGTCTCAGAAATGTTGCAGTAACCGACATGTTGCTGAAGCAATTTATCTCTGTTTCTGGTACATTTTCTATCGACAGAAACATGTTTCCAGAAAACCTGGTGCAGGCTTGTTTTCAGCAGGTCAGCCACTTTTTACATTCATTCCACACATTTCCACAAATGTTACAAAACATTTTAAATCTTTTCCATCATCATGCTATAGCGGGAAGGCTGAAGATGAACCCGTAAGAATGTGATACTAACATGTTTTATATTCCATGATTTCACTGTAGTACAAAACAAAGCGGAAAGAGCTGGAACCAGGGAAAGTGTTGTCCAACACCACCACGATTCCACCTCTTGCTATTACAGTCATGACAGTCGTAGAGGTAGGTGAGCCCTTTGAGTTTATTGACAGCATATGATGGGAAAACCCTGGAGGGATTTGATCTCAGTGTTATGGGGGGCTTGTCTTTCCAGAACATCACTAGGGAGTATAAAATCGTTGGAGCGTATTCAGATGGAATAAACGTACTGGGCCTCATCGTATTCTGTGTGGCTTTTGGACTTGTTATTGGAAAGATGGGAGACAAAGGCAGAATACTCCTGGAATTCTTCGATGCCCTGAATGAAGCCACCATGAAACTAGTGCAGATAATTATGTGGTATGTGTTCATGATTAATTTACTCTTTTTATTTTTTTAACCCTTGTGTCTACAATTGGGGTCCAACCGACTAGCTGTCTAGCTTTTTTTAGTGATTATAGTTAGATTAGTTTTCTTTAATCCTTCTAGTTATTCCTTATTTCAGCCTCCCTGTATTGTTTCTAGTAATATTTCTTAGTTATTTCATCATCCTAGATTCAGTTATTCTTACATATCTGAGTCTATGTATATATTTCTTTAGTGGTTCCAGTTAAGTCTTTCTAGCTCTCCCCGGAGTGTTTCTAGTTTTCTTATTTTGTCACGTTAGGTTTAGTTAGTCTTTTTGTCTGAATCTATGTCCATCTTCCTTTAGCGATTCTAGCTACGTTTTTTTCTTTGTTTAGTCCTTTTAGTTACTCTAGCTCTACGTTCCTTAGTTCTTATTGCTAGATCAGCCTTGTTAGGCATGAGCATAAGTGCTGCGAAGACCTATTGTAATGACAAGATTTCTTAGTTATTAGGCCTGAGCAGCTCAACGCTGTGAAGGCCTATTGCAATCATAGTGTTTATTTTTTTCTTTCTCGAAGCAAATGAATTGGCTCTTTGGGGGCTTTATCATATTCAAAAACTCACCAAACTTGGCGGACAATTTACATATTTTAAGGTTGTTGCAAAAATCGCACAAGAAACGGCTCACCAGCGCCACCTGGAAACCCTCCACATTGACCTTACTTCATAGTAGAGACATTCAATTTTGTACACTTGTATAGCTCCCCAAGACACACAGAAAATTCAATTAATGTCATAGTGCAAGTCAAACAGGAAGTTGGTCATTTTGGACTGAAGTTCCGATTTTGACCCCATTTTGGCCGATTACAGCCTTTGCATTTGATCAGACTCCTCCTAGGGAATTCGATCGATCGGCTTCAAACTTGGTCAGATTGTTCATAAGGTATAGCTGA
Organism: Poecilia formosa; assembly: GCF_000485575.1. NCBI lineage: Eukaryota > Metazoa > Chordata > Actinopteri > Cyprinodontiformes > Poeciliidae > Poecilia > Poecilia formosa. The sequence continues at coordinate 18,483 of NW_006800922.1, read as the reverse complement.
TTAAAAGTGATCAAAATGGTGAGTTTCTGTGCATGCTAAAGGGGCGTTACTAGGAGTCAAAGTTTGCTTACTCCCCATGAAACACTAAACTATTATGTCTCCTACACAAAACTCACACAGGCACCAAACTTTCAGCCAGCAGGCAGCATAGACAGACTTTATCATCATGTTATTGATGTCACTTGGCACAGGTTTAAAGCTATATAAATCAAAGAGTAAAAATAAGACATCCATCAGAAAAAAACAGATGACTTCCCGTTGGAAGTGGGCGCGACTTAGTTGATGTCACCAGTTGACCATGTGAATGTGATGAGGGCTAGTCTATAATGAGACATAGAAAGTCTGATGCAGCTGTGATCTTGCATGTCGAAGTTATTGCACCGTGATGTTTCATGGCGAATAGTCAAAGTTTGAGACTTAGCCACACCCACATGCTTTGTTGTACGAGAAATCCTTTGATAACTTTTGACCTTCAATGCCTCAAGAGTGTGCTGAGTGATTTTGAAGTCTATATCTCAAAAGCTGTCGGACGAGTTCAATCAGATACGACAGCTATAAAAATGACATGATGGCGGCTTCGATCCAAAATGGGCGACTTTCTGTTGGGTTTGGATCAGGGCTCCAAGAGACTTTTTTTAATGTCTTAACAAGATACATATGTGTACCAAGTTTCATAATTCTGAGTTATAGCATGGCTTGGCGCTAAACATTTAAATTATTATAGGGGGTGCTGCAGAGAAATTAGGCCACGCCGACCAACAATTGTGGATTCCTATTGAGGGGTGGATAAGGAACCATCCCAGTGAGTTTGGTGCAGCTCAACTTGAAACTGTGGAACTCAGAGCCAAACGTACAGCAACGCCGCTACAGGTCACTTCGCCACATTGCCACGCCCACTTAGGGCCACCGAAATCAGTCAAGTTTGGAATCCACATCACACTAACATATCTTCTGTCTCTGGACAAAGTTTCATGTTGATTAGATTAAAGGGGTGAGATAGAGACCGTTCAGAGTAAAACATGACGCTTCTGTTCTCAGGGGCGTGACTTAAGTCACTTTTACTCATGTTGAACTTTAACAAACTCGTCCTAAGGATTTCATCCTATCAGCTTCATTCTTGGTCAGGATGCAGTTAAGGCATGGGGCTTTAAAAGTTATCAATAAAATTGACTTTCGTATATGTTTGGGGGTGTGGCGTACTCGCCAAAACAAACGAAATGCTATAACTTTCACATAAAACACTGAGTTGGCACCAAACTTGGCATGAGTGGATGCCTGACAATCCTATGTCACCATAGTCTGATGTCATCTAAGCCTCGCCTCCTCAGAACAGGAAGTTACTTTTTTTCTTGAAAAGCTCCATCTCTTCCTCTCTTCACCTAATGAAGATGGTCTTGTGTCAGATGACAGATAACAAGTTGGTCTCACTTGCTTCAAGAAGGTTCAGTGGAGGGTGTGGCTGTGGCGGCACGGTGAAGTGATAGGTCACGCCGCAGCCAGACATTTGGCTCTAGATTCCACATGTTTTGACTGAGCTGCACCAAACTCACTGTGATTGATTCTTGTCCAACCCCTGACAGGAATGCAGTCCAATATTTGGTGGACGTGGCCTAATTCCTCCACAGCGCCTCCCTAGAATATTTTTGCTTAAGCCCAGAATTATGGAACTTGGTACACATGTGTATCAAGATACACATGTGTACCATTGTTGGTACACATGTTTGTTGGTCCTGACAAGTCAGGACCAACAAAAAAGTCTTTAGGAGCCATGGTCCAAACCCAACAGGAAGTCGGCCATTTTGGATCAAAGCCACCATTTTGTCTGTTTTATTGACATTGTGTCTGAGCGAACTTGTCCAACAACTTTCGAGACTTCAAACTCAGTCAGCACAGTCTTGAGTCATTGAAGATCAAAAGTTATCAAAGGAATTTTTGTACGACAAAGCATGTGGGTGTGGCCAAGCCTCAAATCTGGCCATTCGCCATCAAAATCAAGGTGGATTAACTTCTCTGCTAGCTCCCAGCTGTATCAAAGTAAAACCCCACCCATTTTGTGCTGGAAGGGGGCAGGGTTACTATTTGTCTTCTTTTTACTCTGTGGTTCATGCAGATTTCAACCTGACAATCCTATGTCGCCATAGTCTGATGTCATCTAATTAATTAAACACAGATTTCAACCTGTGCTTAATGAATTAGAATAACATGATGATAAATCCTTCTTTCAACACTGATTGTTGACGAGAGCATGTGGGCGTGGCTAAATGCCAAATTCTAATCCCTTGCAGTTTGCATACGGTTGTCTTTAAATCAAGCATGCATCATCCTATTTGCACTAAGCTTGACCTTTGTTAAACTCTAAAGAGCCCAATAGCTTGACATTGCAATCCAACTCCACTGCGCCTTCTGGGTTATTCCAACAGCTATGTCTCCCTAATACATCAGCTGATGTGCACCAAATTTTTTGTGCATCATCAGGGAGCGTTACTGAACACATCGCCTAGAGCAGTGGTCCCCAAAGTTGGTACTCGAGGGCCAGCATCCTTCACGTTTTAGGTCTCTCCCTGGTTTAGGGCACCTGGATCAAATGATGGCTCATTAGAAGGCCAAAGAAGAACATTGACATGCTGAAAAGGTTGTTACTACCACCAGGGAGAGAACCAAAACATGTAGGATGCCGGCCCTCAAGGACCGACTTTGGGGATCACTGGACAAGAGGACGGGCGCGGGAACTGCGTTAGTGGTGGTGGGCAGGCAGCGTTGCTGGAACTCCCGCGGTTGCCACAAGGCCAGAGCGACGCTTAACTACGAGGGTGTCCAACGCCTCTTGCGGTTTTAACTTCTGTTTAGGTTTGTTTATGGTTTTGCTCATGTCTTTTTCTCTTCTAGCTTATCAGGTTTTCTTTAATCTTAGTGTTTCCTTACTGTTAGAAGTATTTTCAGCTCCCTGGTGTTTCCTCCCTTTTGTATTCCTCAGTATATTTTCTTAGCCTCCCTGTGTCACATTCTCTCCGCCCCTCAGCTAGCTCCTTTGTCAACTACTTAAATTACACTTACTGCATAGTGATGTTCTGCAGAAAGTCTATATTGCTACTAGTGCTCTTAATATCTTGTGAGAAAAAAATTAAAGTTCCACCGAATTGATTCAATTTGTGTAAATGGAAGTGTCTGTATTCTCAATTTTGTACCTTTTTTGTTGTTGTTTTATTTTTGTTGGTAAACAGAAGTTTACACTTGCAATCAGTTATCTCATCTAGTTAGGTATATTATTCCATTTGCTACTTCCCAGTATTTAAACTTCTCTATCTCAGTCACAACTTGCCAGTCCGTCTCATCACTTTGCTCATCACTCTTCTTGTCACTACCCTTGTTACCCTTGTGTCTCCAGTTTGCTTTGTTTTGGATTTCCTTGTAACCCTGGATTTTGGATTTTGCTAGTTGATTTTCTTCATTAAAATATCCACAGTATTCTACATCTACTGCGATTGGGTCCACTCCTACACACATCATGACAGACAGACCGATTCCAGACTACAGTACATGGATACAATTTGAAAAATATTTCTGATGAAAACAAAAACATTTAATTCAAGTGAGCAATTAAAAGATAACTAAACTAAGCCATATTTCCATATTTCCTGCAAATTGTTTTATCATGCTATTAAGGCTGTCTGTGGCATCTATAGTGAAATATTAGGGGTACCATTGATTTTTGTATGTGCATATATTCCCTGTTCTTATGTTTCCAGTTCTAACTGTGTGTACTTTTCAGCTACATGCCGTTTGGTATCCTGTTCCTAATTGCTGCAAAGATCATTGAGGTGGAAGACTGGGAGATCTTCAGGAAGATGGGTCTTTATATGGTGACTGTACTGAGTGGGTAAGCTAGCTCATTACTCTGAATCCGCCTCTTCCAGACACCAGGATTTATGGCTGACATTTGGGTTGACTCTCCCTTCAGTGATGGAGTAAAAGCTGAGTTCTTGGTGGGCCCTGATAAGGGCCAAGGACATTTAAAACTGCTCAACCTGCAGATGCAGTAATGAACGCTTCTAAATCTAAGTGACACAGTTAGAGTGCACTGTAAATCTTCTCTTGTTAGGTCAGAGGGTAAGTCAAAGGTTCCAAACAATTCAGACTTCAATATAGCACTGTAGCACTGTAACACAATACAGTTGTGTTAATAAGGACTTAATAAGGCAAAAATGCATTCAATTAATTCTGCTCACTTACCTTGAACAACTGGAGCTCAGCCATCATAAACTCTGGGACATTAAATCAGTTTTTAAAAGCACAAGCAAAAACCGCTGTGTCAAGATCAGGGTGCCAGTGTCCAACAACTTATGCATCCCTCCTGGTATCAGACGGCTGAATTACCTCCTCATATCAGGATCTCTCCTGGGAAGCTGAAATACTGCATGTTGAGGTGGGAGAGCACCTCAAACATCAAATCAACAACTTCTTAGTTTCTCTGGCAGTTAATAGTCACCTGAAACAATCTGCTATGTTAATATAAAAAACACATTTATTCACCTAAATCAAGTGTCTCATATTCCAGACCTCAGAGCCTGCTGTCCTTCTGTCCAGAGTGAATTACTTTCTGAGCTTTCAGTCAAGATATGAAACTTTCAGATATCTCTCTGCTTCAGCACATCTAGCTCCAATGAGCTCATCACCAAAGCTATACCAGTGGTCCTTGAGCAGGAGGTGTGTGTTGTACGCCATGAACAAGTCACCACCTCATTGCAGGGCAACACAAGCTGTTTCCTTAGCAAATATGCACAAATCCTTGTCTGTATCGTGATAATGTTGAAACCCCCCCACAATTTTGCAATTGCAGTGTTTCCATTAAATAAGAAATGAAATTAAAATTACACATGAATAAACTTGATCACAATATTCATAATTCAGTTATGGTGCTAGCTACTATCATCTATCAACCAATCAGAGGAGACATTGGTGTCTTATTAAGGAGATAGAGCATCAAGCCCTGCCTACATTGGGGGCAGCTAGTATGCTGCGTTTTGGGGAAATCATAGTCTGTGATTTTACAGAAGCTATGGTTTAAACACGTTCAAATGACGCACAACTCTTTATGAGCTGTGTGATGCTGTGACAGCTCTTGGTGGAGCCAGCTGCACATTGTCTGTTAAACAGGGCTGCCCCAAGCCTCCATGGGGCCCTAAGCAAAATTTGGTTTTGGGGCCCTCTAGTTCTACTTACAATGTAGACTGGCTGCAATTAGCAGTCCAATCATTAGATCATTCACACACCGGCTATAAACTTATTGCATCTCTGGCAGTACTGTTTACATCATATACATGTATAATAGGATACATTTATTGGCCAACTGATTAATCAACCAGTTGATTTCTGGCCGCCGATTTCCTTAATTTTGGAGAATCGTGACTGGCCAATAAGCCCATCTTATCCCCTAAACTTATCTTTGTCAGCAAAGGTTTAAAAATCAGCCTCTGTCCTCTTGTGCTCTGCAGTGAGAGGTGTGACTGACAGACTGACCCACCAGGTCAGATCTGCATGTTTGGAGTTAACAATGTTCACCCCACTGTTGCCAACTCAGAGACTTTCTTGCTATATTTAGCAACATTTCAGACAAAAAAAAAATTCATATCAGCCAAAATGAAAATCAGCAGGTCAGGCTTTTTAAAGATCGGTAACCAGGGATCGGTCAGAAAACTGCAATCGGTGCAGCCTAACTTAAAATGGAATACATACACACATATTCATGACATTTTTTGATTAAATAAATTTCTCTTAAGCATTACTCCTATGGCTAAAAATGTAATTTATACCAGGTGAGTCTTTCTCCCCTGAGAATGTGGACCGGTACTGGACTGATTCTGAGCCTTCAAATGATTTTAACATTAGTTTCAGATAACTTAGAAGTTAATGTAAAAAATAATGACCATTTTAGCCACAAAATGATTCTGCTCAGCAGCAAGCAACAAATCCCCAACTACAGCATACAGCAGCTCATCGATGTAGCAGCTATGTAGCCTGACGTAAAAACATTTTGCTAGACAATGTCAAACATTGAGAAGATTCAATTATTGTTATCAAACGTTTTCAAACAAGTTGTTTTGAAGCCAAAAATACCTCAGAAATATACAGAGCCAACCATGAGAATCAATTCAACCCAAGCATAAATGTTTGGCTGTTGAACTGGACTGTTCCAGGTCGTTATCAAGCTAATTTTCTATTAACAACTTTACAAATCACTTACATTACATTGCCAAGACACATTAAAACAAACCTTTATCTTGGCTTTTTCTATTCTTTCTTTTTATTTTCTCTCTCCCTGAAGGATAAGTAATTTTTTGAGACTTTGTTTTGCTTTTTCTGACTGGAGCTTTGGATGCGCACTGCACATTGCATGGCAGCTCATGTTACTGGTGAAGTGTGCGGTACCTACCGTGGCCACCAGGGGCCCCAAGAGCATTTAATTTTTTTTTCTTTTTATCCATAAAATAATAATTTCTAAATACTTGATCAAATATATTGTAAAACAAATCACTTCATAGTGAAATTGTTTATTTTGATATTATAATGATTATTTAAAAAAAAAAGTCAGCTCCACTGAGGGGGCCCCTTAGTGGCCCTGAGGCCCTAAGTGGCTGCTTAGTTTGCTTATGCCTTGGGCCGGCCCTGCTGATAAAACAAAAAACTATTATCCTCCTACTACTTCCTGTCGTCTTTATGCCATCCAGTGGTAACAGCCACTTGTCGATCATTTGATTTTGTGATGCCAAAATAAGCGTTTCCAGTTTAGTTTTGCGAAATATATCTATTTTGATATACGGCTGAAAAACCACCTCATCCTAGCTCAAAAACATTTATAGAAAAATGTGATTTTTTTTATTATTGCATGTTTCCATTAAACAAATTTATTTTCCTAATTTTAATTTGACCAATTTTATGGTGAGCTAGGAATATACTGGTTAAACAATCCTGTGCACATGCACTCACACCTAAGGTAATTTTAGAGATCATTTTATCTAACAGTCATGTTTTAAATGATTGGAAGCCAGAGCAACCAGAGAAACCTGACATGGATCCTCTCTGAATATTTATGTATTCTAAAAATATGTAGCTAACTAAAAGTGGTGTTGGATCATTTAACCTACAGGAAAATGCAGCAAAGATATTTTTTGGGAAACTTTAAAAGGCCTCAGGAACCTAGAGCTATATTATTTAATTCCATTCTAAAACATCAAGAGGACATAAGACTGCATTGACTTAACGTAAATAAGATGAGGGATAACTTAAGACATTCATCTTCTTTGTTCTACAGATTAGCTATCCACGCCACTATCTGTCTGCCTTTCATTTTCTTCATCATTGTGAGAAAGAATCCCTACACATTCACCCTAGGAATGGCTCAGGCTTTGGTGACAGCCCTTATGATTTCTTCCAGGTCAGTAAACCTTTTTTCTTTTACTTTTCACTTCTTAAAATTCTATCTGCCCATCTATATGGGAAGTCAATTCCTCACAATGTGTTTCAGCTCTGCTACCCTACCTGTCACCTTCCGCTGTGCTGAAGAGAACAACCGCATCGACAAGAGGATAACTCGCTTCGTGCTCCCAGTAGGTGCCACCATTAACATGGACGGCACAGCACTCTATGAGGCAGTGGCTGCCATCTTCATCGCCCAGCTTAATGACTACCCTCTGGACGTGGGCCAGATTGTCACTATCAGGTTGGCCATTTGTTTCTAGTATAGGTGATTGTTACGTATAGCATGAATTTGAGAAAATATGTCAACTCTAGAAATCATTTGGGCCATAGAGTTCTAGAGCTTGGATATTGGATTGCAAACAGATAAGTAGGGGTGCACCGATTGCAGTTTTCTAGCCGACCATCGATCACTAAGTTGGCCACATTCGGGCGATTACTGTTAACTTGTGGGCGGGTCTGTCAGTCAGCCTCTCTCACATCAGAGCAGAAGGGGACAGTGGCTGATTTTCAGAAGACAAGATGTGTGGAAAAGATTGATTTCACATGTAAGTATTCGCTGATTACGATCTCCCAAAGCTAAGAAAATTGGAGCTGATTTATAGGTGCACCCCTGATGATTAGCTGTCACAGTGTTTTCAGTTGTTAGCGCAAGATATGCTTTATGTCTCTTCTTTTAGCATAACAGCAACAGTTGCCAGTATTGGAGCAGCAGGAGTCCCCAATGCTGGGCTTATTACCATGGTGATAGTCTTAACGGGTGTCGGACTACCTGCCAGTGATGTTACACTGATAGTTGCTATGGACTGGCTTCTGTAATTTTTTTTTTGTCATCCCATATTATTAAATCAAGTCAATGTATTTTCAATTTATTGTGTTCTCTTAAGCCTGCAACAAACAATGCATTCTTTGGGATCTGCATCAGACTGGTGTAAGAAATCAGTCCATAAATAGCTAGGACAGAACATGAACAGACACAAGCACAAAATAAAGTTCTAGAATGCACAATTCACACCTAAGGTAATATTAGAGATCATTTTAGGGTACCTTAGGCTATTGCCTTGTGCCGGTCTTGTGAGAAATTCTGTCCCCCTGTGAAAATCTGTTCCCCCTGTGTCGGCTGCAATGCGCGCTCCCGACACAGGGGGAACAGATTTTCACAGGGGGACAGAATTTCTCACAAGACCGGCCCTGGTTGCACATGGCGCAGAAGATCGCCAGATCGGACACAGCTCCAGATTCTGGTGGGACCGTAGAGCCGCTATTAGGAAGGCTAACGTTTTGAGAAGCAGAGAGGGACGGTGGTTCTGTTCCATGTCCAAAATGAGTTAAAATAAAAAATTTAAAAATTTAAAAAAGCTTGGATATTTTCTTCACCACCTCTGTCGTTCTTCTTTTTCGTTTGTTCCTGCGCTCCGCTGTCATACTTTCTGTTGTCTGCCATCGTGAGAAACTACTCCCTCATGCTCCTCCCCAATGCGTAAGACGCGTCAAATTTGAACCAATAATAATCAAGCATTCATGATGAACGTTTGCCAGAACAAATCAGACAGTTTTTCAACAACACAGTCAAAATCATTTTAGCCAGTGATAGAAGTAAGGCATTCTGACCTTATTAATTCACAAAAATACAAAGCATATATAGGGGGGGGCCGGAAAGCGCCGGGGCCCTGGGCTGGAGCTATGCAATCCCATGCTAAAACCCGGGCTTGCACGTTACACCAACATGTCTTCTATCTCTGGACACAGTTTCATGTTGATTAGGTGAAAGGGGTCAGATAG
>NW_006800922.1:1334-9218 GCF_000485575.1 Poecilia formosa | reverse complement strand
CGGGTCTGTCAGTCAGCCTCTCTCACATCAGAGCAGAAGGGGACAGTGGCTGATTGTCAGTCCTTTGTGGAGGAAGACAAGATGTGTGGAAAAGATTGATTTCACATGTAAGTATTCGCTGATTACGATCTCCCAAAGCTAAGAAAATTGGAGCTGATTTATAGGTGCACCTCTGATGATAAGCTGTCACAGTGTTTTCAGTTGTTAGCGGAAGATATGCTTTATGTCTCTTCTTTTAGCATAACAGCAACAGTTGCCAGTATTGGAGCAGCAGGAGTCCCCAATGCTGGGCTTGTCACCATGGTGATAGTCTTAACGGCTGTTGGACTACCTGCCAGTGATGTTACACTGATAGTTGCTGTGGACTGGCTTCTGTAAGTTTTATTTTGTCATCCCATATTATTAAATCAAGTCAATGTATTTTCAATTTATTGTGTTCTGTTATAAGCCTGCATCAAACAATGCATTCTTTGGGATCTGCATCAGACTGATGTAAGAAACCAGTCCGTAAATAGCTAGGACAGAACATGAACAGACACAAGCACAAAATAAAGTTCTTGAATGCACAATTCAATGTAATCTTTATATTTTAACATCTTGAGAAAGTTGTGTTTGATGTTTCTGCTAAAGGCCTTTATGAGGACCCTCACTGGACATGTGGTCCAGTCACAAAAACAAACTGAAACTGAAAGAAGTGAAGGCTCACAGCAGAATTGTAAACCTGATGGGTCTTGTGTAATCATGAAGGACGATTGTTAAAGAATCTACTGTAACGTGTCTGACAGACTCATTCATCTCTGATAGAACATACAAGTCACATCAAGTCAGTGACAGTATAGGCCACAACCTGATAATTGATACTGTCATGTGTCAATGTTCATAACTATGTTTGCCCTGTTGTGAACACTGGTCACTTGTGAAAGAGAATTCTAACCAAAATTAGCAGCAACACATTTCGTGCTCAAAGTTCACAAGGCAGAGTAGTCCAAGTACATAGGATATTCCAGCTACTTCTCCTTAATGCTTATGAGTCCTTAAAGCTGGCTTCCTTCACGAACACACCTGAATCAAATGGAAGTCTTATTTCCAGGTCTCTGCAGAGCTGAAGAACTGAATGCTAAGAAGTTAATTGTGCTAACCCTAAAGCACTAATCATAAATATTAGTTCTAACACAAAAGCCTTACACCAATATAATGATTAGTGGAAGCTATAGTGCTAAAACACTAACTTTCAGTCAGATTTTCTCTGAAAGACTACAACCCTCAAGAACCAATAAAATTTTGATATTATATTTATATTTTCTATTATGTCCTTAGAATTTATATTTATATTTATATCCCATTCTGCACTGTCCATATTTCATTTTGTTCCTGTAGGCTATTTCTTGTTTGAAATCTCTTTATTGAGGAAAAAGAGAGACTTCATAAGCAAGCATGTAAAACCAAAAATACCTGGAGACTAACTCGATCTGGTGTGTTTCAGGGACCGCTTCCGTACAATGATCAATGTTCTGGGTGATGCTTATGGAGCCGGGATTGTTCAGAAACTATCCAAGAGGGAGTTGGAAAGGATGGATCTGATTTCAGACGTGGATGTTGCTAACCCGTTCGCCCTGGAAACAACTCTAGATGACGAGGAATGTGAGAAAAAATCTTACGTCAATGGAGGCTTCACTGTCGATAAGACAGATGCAATTTCCTTCACAGAAACCTCCCAGTTTTAGCTTCCAGGTGGATCACAGGAGAGAGAAATGCCACACATACAGGAAGGATGCAACCAGCCCATCCGAGTTCAAGCATCAGCAACAGTGGCCTTCGTTAAGCTTAGATGAACATGATCACCTGCCATTTTAAATATTGATAACCACTAGATTCAAGTGCTTCCTTAATAATCTAAATCTGTGCCAAGATTTTGAAAAGCCACATTTCTTTAGATAAGACTGAAAAGCTTTTTGCAAAGAGCACTTTGTCACTATGTCCTCCTTATGATATATCCCTTAAGTAGGGATGTGGTGTTTGTGAGTCTGTAATAAAAAAATGCATCATTTACTCCTTGACTAGGCAAGAAGACTCTAAATATCCCATAATTCACTGCTTGTGTAATAATTAGGGATGCTCCGATCAGGTTTTTTGTTGCCGATTCCTATACCGATCATCCATGAGGCTGATCTCTGCCGATCACCTGTTAATATTTTGCTTTATGTGTAAATGATATTGGGTTATCTGGCAAAATGGAAAAAATTATCTGGCAATAAATTCACCTAATTTAGAAATAATAGACATATTTTCATACATATCTAAAACCTGTTTTTAAAAGTTACATGCTGCAGCTGTAAACAGACGTTCGGTGTGAGAGACTTCACTGTCTTGTGGAGGTTGAGCGGCGTTACGTCTGTGAAATATGACTACCAGCAGCGCATAGTGGTGGTCCAAGAGCTAGAGCAGATCTGGCAGTTTTAGACTGCCAGCTCGAAGACTTGAATTATTTTTCGGGTTATTTATTTAGCTTTCTGACCTTGAAGCTAATCCAGGTGAGTGTTGGTAGTTGTGCGCTGCTTTACCTGCTATCTGGCCGCTTCGGATGTCAATGTAGCCAAACTCCATCAAGTGTTTGTTTTTTAAATGTCATATTACATTTACTGTGTTGATGCATTTTGACGTGCTTCAGTCCCGAGGTAATTTTCCGCCGCAACACACAATCGTCTCCATTCACTCTCAGAGCGTTATGGTTCCACTCGACAGAATCTGTTGCCAAGTGCTTGCACAGTTGCACGTTCACACTGTGCTTGCGCTGATCACAGGTGAGGCAGGCTGCCTGCGAAGTCTGCCTCACTTGTGAAATGAGGTAAATATGATCGGTTTTGGTGATCAGCAACAAGAGACAGTGATCGGCAATCTCCGATTGGCAATCACCGATTGCCGATCACTTTTTCACGGAAATCGGACGATTATGATCAGTGACCGATCGATCAGCACACCTCTGTGCCAAATGTATGACAAGTTTTTATTTTGCCAAGTTGCATGAAGCAATATGCTATGATTACTTATCTGTGGCTGCAGACCAACTGTTAGTGAGAACTTTTTAAAGATGCATATTGAATATTGATGGCTGATATCAATGAACAATGTGAAATTCCACTTTTATCTAACATCTGTTAATGATGCATTGCCAAATAAGAAAAAATATAAAAATTGTATTCATGTGGGAATACATAACTGTCCCCTACCCATTGGTGTTTTTGTTGCTGCCAGACATCGGAGCCTGTTTGTGTTTGTTTGGCCTTCATTATGAATTGATGATTTTTTTTTGTTGTAATTTACAAAATTTCTGTCAATAAAGACAGTTTTATGTCTTTAATAGACTAAAAGGTAGACCAGTACAATAAACTGCTGAACATATAGCTCTACATGGGAAGGAGATGTCATTGTGACAGACTGGTTAACTGGTTGACACTGTGACTCACTGCCACTCTACTAAATATAAGGTGATGCTATAGAAAAATTAATATTGCCGCACAGTTGGAGTAGCAGCACCAGAAGAAATTCTTCTTCTGACTGACTGCACCTCCCCAGCAACTTTTTTGACCATACTTTCCAATTATGTCACCAGACTTTACAAAAACACAGTTATGTGCCAATTTCGGCATTTTAAAGAGTAGAATTACACTAAATAATATAATTACAAAATAAAAATTTTCCCTGTCAGAAAAACCATCTGGAACAAACAAAGCATCCTGCAAAATAAAAGGACTCTTTACTGGTCAACATAGACTGCCATTTAGAGAACATGTATGATAGAGAAACTACGGAAGCGCATTGCTATCACGCAGGAAAAAAAAATTTCGAGCGCTATCTTCTTAAAGGCAAAGAAAGGGTTACACTGCTCAGACCATGGCCTGCATATGGACAAATGTCTTTCAGTTCTTACAAGCAAATGTAACATCCACGATGAAGCAAGATGAACAAACAAATTTTGAAAATTATCAGGAAGGAGCTGCTTTCTGTGAGTCTTTTCATATGGATATAGAATCAAGATCTGGCAAATATGTGAAGACTTTTACATTTTCTTCACACATTTGACATCCACTGCAAAGTGGGTAGGCCAACAATATTATTTTAGGGTCACTCTTAGACAATATCAAGGCTTAATCTTTCTTTGTAAGCAGTGTGATCCAACTAAGCAGAAAGGCGGAGGCAAAACTCCTCTCCAACAGACCTTAATGTTCCTCATACAGCTAATGTTTACTGCTTCACTGTTGGAACTATCAGCTATTTTTGTAATATGTTGCAGTAGCTCACATTAAGTGTCACTGCCACAGACCCAATTTGCTTTTAATGGCCTGTGGTTGATTTACCTGAGGACTTCACAATGTTAGCTTGATAGATCATGAAACTAAGCCCATAATACTGCCTGTGGGCCCAGAGTTCACGTAAAGACGACCTTACTTCAAAATGAAACATTATTTCCATGTTCCCATTGATCAAAACCACAACTCATACAATATATATGTTATTTATAATGCATGTAAACAATTGCAGAAATTAAAGAGTTCATCAAGGAGGAAGTAGTCGTCTATCCTAGAAAAGGATCAAGGACAGGCAAAAAGTTGAATGTCAAAGTAAATTCATGACAAATCTGCTAACCTTGATGTAGCAATGTTCCAGTCCAATCCCAATGATCTTTTCATGGTACCATTCAACTCGTGTTATTGACTTGTAGTTCAGAGCTTGTTTATACTCGCCTCTCAGTCCAATCTTATGTCCAGTGATGAGAAGTACAGTTACAGTACAGTAACGAAGTACAAGTACAAGTACTTTGTTACTGTACTTAACCCTGGTGGTCTATTAGATCCTGCCTGGTTGGCATAACATGGCCTGCTGGCATGCTGTTATGCTCGTGTGGAAGTATCGCTATGAGTTGTTATGCTTTTGCACGCAGTATTTATTTATAACCAGGGGTGAAAATAAGGGGGTAGGGTACTGCGTACCCCTAAAAGATTTAGCGGGGGTACCCAGTACCTGCAAGAAATGGGAGCAGCTCTCTGCTGTAAAAAATCTACGGGTTCACTGTGCAGCCGTGAGTTCACCCACTAATCAGCCGTGACTGATTAGTTTTTCAAGAACAATCTGAAACATACGGTGGCCCTGAGGTGCAAAACACTACAACATTAACGAAGCACAATTACAAATTACAAAATCACTACAACATTAACAAAAACACAACAGCATTAACAAAAACACAACAACATTAACGAAAACACAACAGATATATACAAATAGGGCAAAAGGTGCTTATATAAGGTCCAGTGCCAGGTGGATTGAAGAAGGAGAAAAAAATAGTGCCTTCTTTTGTAACTTAGAAAAACGTAGACAGGAATATATCGCAATTAATATCCTTATGATTGATGGAGTCGAATGCTCTGAGACTAAGAGAATAACACAGGAAGTATTTAATTTCTATAACAATCTTTATAAATCTTCACATACAGAACAAATTACTTCATCATTTTTTGATAAAGTAAGAAATCTGATTCCTGTTATTGATGAAAATTTTAAGGAAATCTGTGATGAAGAGCTAAGAATCTCCTAATTTGATATTACTATAAGAAATATGGCGTCTGACCGCGCCCCCGGGCCAGACAGACTTACAGCTAACTTTTATAAACATTTCTGGGAGGATTTAAAACCTCCCAGAAAGGATTTAAAACCTTTCTGGGAGGAAAGGATCAGCCTACCAGATTCAAAGTAGGCTGTAGCAGAATGTGTTGGAAGGAAGGAACTCATGGAAACTATAAAACAAGGCGTAATTAAGCTAATCCCAAAACCTGGTAAAGATAAGAAAAATTTTAATAATTTAAGGCCCATGACTTTGTTGAACACAGACTACAAGATCCTAACAAAGGTTCTGGCAACGAGGTTAAAAATGGGCTTACCCAGAATAATTAGTCAAACTCAATCCGGTTTTCTCAAAGGTAGATCCATCCATAACAACATTCGCCTGGTTCTGGACCTGATTGATTATAATCATTTAAGAAAAGATGATGGTTTTATGTTGTTCTTAGATTTCCACAAAGCTTTTGATTCTGTGGAACATCAATTTATTGTTAACACTTTGAAACATTTTGGTTTTGGTAACAGTTTTCTTAGTATGATCACCATGTTAAACACCAACATTAACAGCTGTGTGTCTCTGTCTCAGGGCACATGCTCCAGATTCAAAGTAGAAAGAGGAATCAGACAAGGTTGCAGTATTTCGCCTCTATTATTTATTATAGTCATGGAATTACTAGCAATAACAATTAATAACTCTAATATAGAAGGTTTGGAAATTAATAACCAGAAAATAATCATTAGCCAATTTGCAGATGATACAACCCTCTTCCTAAAAAATAAAGAACAAATTTTTACAAGACAACATTGATAAATGTGGCAGAACCTTAAATAATTGGCTTCAGAGATATTTGATATTGTTTGGTAGAACATTATTAACAAAAACTGAATCCTTATCCAGACTGACATATCTTGCATATTCCTTAGCCGTCCCTCCAAATCTCATAAAACAGATTAACAGAATAAACTTTAACTTCATTTGGAAAAACAAACACCATTACATCAGAAAAAGAGACTTGTTAAAAAATTATGAGGAAGGTTTATTAAGGCAGTCGATTTTGAAATTACGAATGGCACTTTAAAAATTAGATGGCTTCAGTCCCTTTTAAAATACGGTGATCTTATTTGGTTTGTTGTTCCATCGTTCGTATTTCTGGAAGTTGGAGGTATTGAGTTGTTATTGAAATGTGATTTTGAATTATCTAATCTCCCCCTAAAACTCTCTGCTTTCCATCAACAAGTTTTGTTACAGTGGAAGTTGATGTTTAAACACAACTTTAGCCCCCATAATGTCCCACTGTGGAACAATAGAGCCATTCTATGTGGTAGAAAATCTATATTCATGAATGACTGGTGGAATAAACAGATCTGGTCAATTACTCATTTATTGGATGGAATTGAGTAATTGCATTTAAATTTAAATTTGGAGGAATTTAACAGGAAATATGGAACTGACTGTTCATTAACAAATTATAAGAAAGTATTATGTAGCATCCCTGTTGTCCTTTTTTTGTCAGTTAAGAACAATTTATTTAATTTCTCTATTCCAAGACTCCACAAGATTCAATTTGAGTATGTGGACATACATTAGAGAACAAAAAGCACAGCTCTCTTACAAAATTTTAACAAATCTATGAGAGTCAAAATAAGGACAAATTATTTGAAATTTCCAATTCCTCCCAAACATAAAGAACTACATTTTAAAATTATAAATAACATATATCCTTCAAATGAGTTCTTAAAAGAGAGATTTAATTTTAATGTAGAGAATTGTGGTTTTTGTACAACTCATTTGGAAACAACTAAACATTTGTTTTATGAATGTAAAGAAGTATCAAACTTATGGGATCAACTTCGTAACTTTCTGTCTTCTAAGAAAATAAATTTGGATTTTGTTTCCTTACATAACATTCAATTCGGTTTATCCATTAAAGAAAAAAATCTGGAATTTTTAGTCAATGTTCTGATTATTGTAACAAAATATTATATCCATAAATGTCGTTATGCAAAATGCTCCCTCTCAATTAATGCTCTTAAAAATGAATTTTCTTCCTTTAAGAGTTGTCTAAAAAAGATGCAGAATTTAAATGCAGTCAAATTGTATGAGTCAATGAAAGATTTCTAGTTTGTAGCCCCTAACATATCTTATTTTTTTAATCCTTTTATTTCATCATTTAATTACCTTCCTTTCATTTTTTCTGTTAATTTAGCAGTGATTCTTGAGAATAGGGACAAAACAGGTCCTATGGATAAAGCATGAAATTTGAATAAAAT
>NW_006800922.1:0-1324 GCF_000485575.1 Poecilia formosa | reverse complement strand
GAGCTAGCCAGGAGCTTGTGTGTGTGAATATTTTTTTTTTGGGGCTACTTATCATTTTTGAACATTTATTTCATGCTTGGGAATAAAAAATTCTAATTTTCAAACTAATCAACTTTTCTAAAAGGTAAAATATACAAAATAAAGAATAATTAATAATAATTAATAAGAAAAGACATGATGGATTTTGTTGTGCAATCTGGTATAAATGTATCACAGTCTGTGATGGTTACTGGTGCTACTAATACCAAGGTTGATGAAGAAATACTTGATTGCTTGAGTAGATATGGTAAACTTAATCGCACTTTGTATGTGACTGATTCCTCAAGCACGTTTTATAAAAACCTGATCGTTGAGTTTGCGGATTTAGCTGCTTTTTCTGCGTTACAACCGCTTGTATCTTATACTTACACCTCTGAAACGAATACTGACCATGTGTTCTGTGTCACTGCTTTGGCACTCGAGTATGCAGCCACAGAGGGCAGCAGCAGCAGCCATCAGCCCAACTACATTGCTGAACTTAAGAAAATTGCTGATCAAAGCGGCCATCGTTTTGAAGATGTTCTGAAGACGGTAATGAGCCAGATAGGCCAACATTTGCATGCATCAGGAGCAGATGAAAATTCTGATGATGATGATGATGACTATGACGATGATGAGGAAGAGGATGGAGTAAAAGAGGGAGAAGAAGTGGGTAAATTCACTGCTGCACAGCCAGTGCGATCAGGGTCATTATCCTCACTTCCTCCTGCTCATTCCTCCGCGGACCAGGGAGCACGACCTCGTCGAAAGCAAACTGGACCAGCTTCAAGACTGTCACTGCCCACCAATGATCTCAATCCACCTCAAATACAACGGGTAGTTGTTGAACATGTGGTTCGAAATACTGATTTGACTGGTCCAACCTCACTTCGTCTCCGTACCTTTTCAGGAAGGCTTCCTAAGCCGAGTAATGAAGCTGATTTTGAGTCCTGGCGTTCCCAGATTGAGTCTCTGCTTGCTGATCCCAGTCTTTCTGTGCTACACGTCACTAGACGAATCACAGAGAGCCTGTCATCACCTGCAGCTGATTTGGTCAAAGGTTTGAGCCCCAACACAGTACCAACAGTTTTGCTAAACATACTAGATTCTGCCTTTGGAACAGTGCAGGACGGTGAAGAATTGTATGCACAATACTTAAACATTCTGCAGAATCCAGGAGAACGACCATCCATTTACCTTCAAAGACTTCTGCTCACTCTCAACACTGTTGTGAAGCAAGGAGGAATTTCACCTGCTGACATTAATAAACATCTACTCAAACAGTTTTGTCGTGGGTGTTGGGATA
>NW_006800921.1:69410-74966 GCF_000485575.1 Poecilia formosa | reverse complement strand
CATAAAACGGAAATATTTAATTATTTCTTGCGCGACCCGGTACCAATTGGTCCACGGACCGGGGGTTTGGGACCACTGGACTAGACCCACGTCACCTGAGTGAAGTTGGCCCCCCCACCTTCTTCAAATCAGACAAAATTGGTGTCAAACGTTTGTGCTACATTTGTGCAGCAAAAATTTTCGTTTGTGCCGCTGTCATTTTAAAGATATAAAGAAATGTTTCTAGAGGTCATCAAAGGTCAACCAGCCCCCCCACCTTCGTCAAATCAGACAAAATGGGTGTCAATCAACTTGGCTATGTTTGTGCTGGTTTGTGCAGCAAAAATTTTCGTTTGTGCTGCTTTGGCTTTGAAGATATTAATGAAAGTGTAAAGGTCAAAAGGTCAACCAGCCCCCGCACTTTTATGAAATCAAACAAAATTGGTGTCAAACGTTTGTGCTACGTTTGTGCTGGTTGACCTCTATAAACTACTATTAATATCTTTAACAAGCACAAACGTAGCCGAGTTGATTGACACCCATTTTGTCTGATTTGAAGAAGGTGGGGGGGCCAACTTCACTCAGGTACCCACGTCTGATGCGACCTTGTCACTGGCAGAGGTAAGACTTTGTCTTAAAGTGAAGGCTCAGACGATCGCAACGAGCTCACAGGAGTGTGATGTGTGGACATCACACAGCCCGTCTTCTCCTTGATGGAAGAAGAAACGATTCATCCAGAATATTGACTGTCCTTTATCGACCTGGTCAGCCGCTGAAAGGCAATGGTAAGGTAGGTGAGGAGTGTCTGCCGATACTTTACCGTTAATTTCAGTGAAAAATAAATGCAAAGCATTGCTGTCATGCGATTGGGTAACAGAGGTTAATATTAAGACTTTAGACTCGACTTGAAAAAATGTTCAGACTTGGACTTGACTTTTACACCAATAACTTGGGATTTAAATCTGTTTACTTGAAAAGACTTGATATTTTACCCAAAATCTAAAGTTTAAACATATTTATAAAGTGGCCCCATTAATTCACTCATTCCATATCAGACGCAGACCTTCGCTCTGTTTTTCCACACTCCATATGTACGTTAATTTGATTGGCTGCACCACAACCAATCAAATTAACAAGATTTTTAAAAAAATGGATGGATGGAGAAAAAAATCGAGAGACAAAAAAAAACCTGCCTAAAGCAGATATCCTCCTGCGAGTAATTTCTTCTGGGTACATCAGTTATGAAGTATCCAAATAAAAACTCCAGACCCAACCTGGTCTGGAGAAAATCATTTTTATCCTTGCAGTTAAATATTTTCTACCTGTAATTAGAACATTTCTGCCTGGCCTGTTTTTCTTTTTAATTTTCATGTGACTGCACATGGAGAGTGAATGTAAGGACAGGAAAATTAAATAAACTGTAGAAAAACATCTTGTCTACTTGTATTTCAAATATGACAAAAATAGCACAAAATCCAAGTTTTCTGGGAATGATTTTGCGGCGATGCCCAGGTGTTACCCCGTTTGGATAAAACCAGACACCCCAACTTCAGATGGCGGCGTTGGAGAAAACCAGTTCACTGAGCTGCAGACAGATCTGGACATCTGATCCTCCAGGTATCAGTGGACGTGTGCTGGCCAAACCCATGGCCACACTCTGAAGTCAGCAACTCTTTTATGCACAATTTATTTTTTCACACAAACACAACAACAGTTTAGTTTCAGTAAAACATTTATTAGTTGATTTGGATACATTTGTTCTTTTTGTTAGTTTGCACATTTAGTTAACATACGTATTTATATCACCTTAAAGTTTAATTTGTTTGCTTCAGACTAACTTTGTTTTGCCGGTGCTTACCTGCCTTGGAGAGGTCAGACAAAGATGGGGGTCAAGGGTCAGCAGGCTTAATGCTGATTGGACTGAACCACTAGTTCCTGCTGGCAGGGGGAATTTGTAGTTTCTTTGTTTAGATAAGTTTTGTATTTAAGTAAATATTAGTATTTAAACTTTAATGTTTTTGATTTTCATATTTTGGGTCTTTAGTTTAGCCAAA
Source organism: Poecilia formosa (assembly GCF_000485575.1). Classification (NCBI taxonomy): domain Eukaryota; kingdom Metazoa; phylum Chordata; class Actinopteri; order Cyprinodontiformes; family Poeciliidae; genus Poecilia; species Poecilia formosa. Next base: position 72,933 of record NW_006800921.1, on the reverse strand, counting down.
CTTAGCTGTACTGTTAGTTGTTTTGTGCTATTTGTAATTGTATTGTTTAGTTACCCCTATTGTGTCTTAATTGTTCTGATCAGCCAGATAAACCCTGTGCCTCGTTTCTTTGTTAGGTCAGTTATGTTTGTTTGTATTTTTGCCTGAGTTCAGTTTTGTTTCTTTGACCTCTTTTATGAGCTCAGTTTATCTTTTTGTCATTTATAATCTTTGGGTTAAAATAAAAAACCCTATTTTTCTAATATATCCTGTGACTCCTCCGATTTTTAACTCGGTCCATCACAGGGCACAAAAATGCAACTGCATCAAAATGACCCCAATTTGTTTCCTGAGAAGTGAAAATGAATTATTAAAATTACATGAAAAATAGATGCGATGGACTAGTGACCTGTCCAGGTGACCCGTCCAGGTGACCCGTCCAGGTGACCTGTCCAGGTGACCCCGCCTCTCGCCCGGAACATTAGCTGGAGAGGCAGCAGCACCTCCTGACCCCACTAAGGGACAAGGTGTTAGAAAATCGATGGGTGAAAAATAGACCTTAAGTTAATGTAAACCTACTGACCATTGCCATCTGCTACGGTGAAGCTGAAGCCGGTGGGGAGTTTCTGATTATCTTTTCTTCCAGAATCTTCCTCAGTTCTCATATCGACTTGTCAACTGAGATGTTGCTCAGAGGTTTGCTACATCAAGGCTGGAGAAACTCTGAGGTACAGAACATCGGCTCAGCCTCAACCACATCCAGAGAATATTTCTGATCATTTCTGCAGTCAATCTCCAGTAAAACCAGTTCCTCCTGTATGGAGTAAAAATAGTCTCAAAATATCTGTGCGTGTGTAATACTGGATTTGTAAACATTAAAAATAAAATAAATCTTCTCCTACGCCTATACATGTTGAAAAAGTACACACAAATCACCTGGTACTCACACACCAAACTGCATTTACACACAGATCCGGTTACGAGTGCACAACTATTTCTGAGACTCATTTCACGCTTCCGGAAGCTCCCAGATTTGTATGTAGACGGTGCGTTTAAATGCTAGTAAAAGCTGGGACATCTGAGTTTTGCTCGGAGTCTAGTGTTTTTATCCTCTGACGTTTCTCACTGTGCTTGTGCCAAAGTGGCAAATACTTTAGTTCGTGGAAAACGGTATATCTCAGCACTTCTTTATAATATCCTAAACTTATTATTTACACACATATTGTGCATTTTTGAGCGGTACAGGAGACTAGGTGATCTGAAAAACGACCACTAGGTGGCGGAATGGTTCGCTGGCCGGAAAAATAGCCAGGCAAACCCAGAAGCAAGACGGAGCGTCCTGATGGTCTGTCCTCTGAAGTCAGTAGGAGCTAAACCTGCAGGCTTTGCCCTCCGATTATAATGAGACATGGAGTAATTATAAATTATTTCAGGTTACGTTTTATATGTCTGGTATTTGATACTCTGCCCTCCTCATATGTTCCTGTTAGCGGGAGCTAAAGTTTATGTCAGCTATGCTACTTTAGCCGTTGGAAGTTAAGCGTGGATTTTTAGTATCACAATCAGCACAGTTTGAATCTTTAATCCATAAAAAAAATTATCTCTGTGTGGTTCTTACAGTATCTGTTTTGCCCAAAAGGTTCCAATCACATTTCTAAGTCAAGTTGCTGACTGATATTTGTATCTATAGTTTGTGAGATTTGCCTTTTACTTTATTCACTAAGTGAATATAATTAAGTTAAATAAATTGTCTTCCGATTCTAGTTTATTGAGTTTCTATGTGTATAAATAACATTTTATATTCATCTCTACACAGGACGAAACGACTGAGTGATGGATTGGGTCTGGTGTTATTTCACTTTCTGGATGATCAGGATCTTTCAGATCTCATCTACCTTCTGATCCGATGGAGCTGCTGCAGGAACACACTGATCCTCTAACAGGATCCTCAGATCCAGGCATCGATGTCTGGTGTCCTGCAACATTTAGATACGTCCTGGTCCAACACATCTGAATTAAATGGCTGCTTAGGACAGTCAAGTCCTCCAGAGTCGTGCTAATGACCTCTGACCTCATGATTTGACTAAGGTGCAATAAAGAAGAGACATTTAAAGGTTGGAGGACACCGACCCTTATGAACTGGAGTTAAAGCCCATCTGTACAATTTTCACTTAATTGTAATTACATTTATTTGCATACAGTGGAAACTTTACCTGTGTAAATGATGAGATGAGTTTACATAGCGTCTTTACTTTAAAACCATTTTGGTTTCCATTTGTTGAAAGTAAATTACAAACATTTAGCCATAGTTTGACCACTGCTTTATGACAGAAACAAAGTTTGATGTCACAAATATATGATTTTAATAGAGGCATCATTCAATTTATACTGTAGAAAGAAGATGACAAAAGTGTTTCCTGAATTAACTTTAATGTTCATTTCACTGCACACAAAGGACAGATTAAATATTTAAGATTGCAACAAATCTGATGAATCTGTAACAAAATAGGTTCAGATTAACACAGGAGGATTCACAGCTACCTAAAGTTAACAATGAAATGTCTTCAAACTTACATGGATGTTCAAATATTTACTATAATCAATTAACAAAAGAAAGACCATAAAGCTTCAAAGAAGACCAGTGTCAGTCTGTACAGACTGAGGAGACACCATAACATCTACCAACAGAGCAGGTTAACTACTGTAGTTTGAAAGGCGTCTTGGTTCAGTTGACGGCTCAGTTTGAAGCTTCAGGTTTTGGTGTTGAACCTCCCAGAATCTCAGCTGCTGCAGATTGTCTGAAGATGCAGAGAAAAGTACAAATAAACAGTTAGTGTTAGAAAAAATTATGTTGATTTTCCTGAACAGCTGATGCACCGACAGACCTGACTGTGACAGAACATTACTGAACCTGAAAGTGACTTGAATAATCACAATGTATGTAGACATTTTTCTTTTTATGTTGATCAAATGTTTTACTAATGTAAAACATTTGAAAATGTTTTGTTTAAATGTTTTTCTGTGGAGGCTATTTTTGCAGTGGTGCTTTAAATAAATACATAAAATATTTACTTTCTTAAGTATGTGTTTATTAGCTGTTAATTGAGTCAAAAATATCAATTAAGAAATGTACTGCTTGTGAAAATCTAAACCATCTGAAAACATTTTACCATCTACATTAATCAACTTGAAATGAACAGCAGGTTTGTCCTGGTTTGCAGACGAGGGATATATTTGTTTAAGGGCCGATGAAATGGGGTCCAGACACAAACACAGTTTAATCTGAAGATTCTGGAGGATGTGTGAATAGGTCTGTTACCATGAAAAACATTTACTGTATGATAAATGGTTCCAGAAGTTCTTGACAAATGATAATTTAGTTCTTTTGAGACCATTTTTTAAAGTAATATCATGATGAAATAATAATGCAAGAACACATTGTCAAAGGTCATTAAACTTTAAATTCTAATGAACATTTAACACTGGAACTGGAAGACATTTTTAGTATCCAGAATAAATAAAACTAATGAATTTTGAAGTCTTT
>NW_006800921.1:63028-68419 GCF_000485575.1 Poecilia formosa | reverse complement strand
TAAAGGAGACTAAGTGACGCAGACAGAAAGAGAAGTTGATGCTGCTGCAGGAGAAACTCGGACTCTGGGATGTACTTATCCGACCAGTGATACAACTCCTATGTTACTCTGGTATAAACAAGAAGAAAACAGTTTCCCAAAGTACATGCTGAAAGAATATTATCAAATAACAGATAATGCTCCAGAGTTCAGCAAAGACAGATTTGATGCGAAGGTCAACAACTCAGCGTTTAACTTGACGATCCAGGATCTCCGTCCGTCAGACTCTGCTGTGTACTACTGCGCTCTGCAGCCCACAGTGACAGGAAACACCAGGAGCCTCATGCAAAAATGACTGCGCAGTTTTCACACTAAAACTTAGCGTATGGAAAAATTTAGAAACGTGTGGCGCACAAAAAACATGGGCTGCATAAAGCTGTGCGCATCTTTCCTTTATAAATCCTAATTTGCGGTCAGTAGAGCAGCTGCTGGTCGCCTGTCGCCTCCATAAATACATATTAATGTAAATTAGTATAAATACCCGGAAGTCTGTCACCACGTGAAGCAGTAACCATGGCAACGTCCTTGTTTGAAGCAGTATGAGTATTTATAATAATAATTATATATTTTATTTAAAAGGTGCTTTGAGGGCACATAATGTCACCTCACAAAAATAAAAAGAATACATTTTAAAGAAAAATAAAATCCAAATTTAAAACATAAAGAGATCCTGTAAGTGCCTGTGTGAACAGCAGCAAAACGTTCAGCCGGGATTTAAAGACAGACAGAGAGTCAGAGGGTCTCTGAGTGGAATGTGGACGTTTATTAAATAGTAGAATCATGTATATAAGTTGTACATTTACAGAATAAAGTTGCTTTATGTCCATAAGGCGCTTTCACAAAGCTTTACTGAAGGATGGCTGCAGCTGGACCGGTACCGGTACCGCTCGGCTCCTTCTTTAAGTTCTGCTCAGATCCAGGATGATCAGTCTGGATGAATCTAAACACTAATAAACCATCAGATCAATATGATCTCTGATCAATCCTCCCTCTGAATCCTTCCTTTGTTCTCCATCAGAGCCAAAGCTCCACATTTACGGCTCACCTGGATGCAGCTACTGATATATGGGATTGTCTCCACACCTGGATCACCTTGAATAATCAACCCTGTTTTCTTCTTTAGTGGGAATTAAATGACCCCATAGATGCATTTCATGCGCTTCGTAGACCGATGCGTTACATCTTTATGAGACAAAAACTGAGGAAAAGTGTTGTTTACATTCTAGTGAGGTTTTCACATCCTTTTATTTTTATTTTCTTTATTTTCTGTGCATGTTAGCTTTGTGTGAGTTAGCATTTATCCTCTGGTGTCTGAGGATAAATGCGGTTCAGAAAAGGATTTAGATCAGTAACTCCTTAGCTTATGTTATCAGAAACTGTAGAGTTTCATTATTTAGAAATGGAATTAGATACTTAGTAACCCTGAACAGGAGCACCTAGTTTACATGCTTTAGAACGTTAGGTTAGTTTTCTTTCCTTTGGTTTGTCATTTTGTTTGTATTTCCTTTTAACTCATATAAAGCACCTTGAGTTTCATCATTCACGTGTAAGCAATAAAATATTAAAATCATGAAAAACATCAGTTTGGTGCTTCTTGGTCTAAATAACTGAATGTGGTCAGACTTCAGTGGATTTATGTGAGTTTTGACGTTTGTGGTTTATTATTGTTCACAGAAAAAGTTTGTGTGGCTGCTGCACATTTTCATGCCAGTGAAAACATGTACATATATTTACACACACTTTGACACAAAGTAAATTTTTATACATGCCGACTTGTGCAAAAATATGGCGCCGCACATTTTTTGTGCGCACGCAGCTTTATGTATGCATGCGCACAAACATAAAGCTCTATGAAATTATCCGTCTCTAAACAATACAGACTGATTTTACCAACACAGCAATATCGTCTCGAATAACTTTCCAGGAATCCTTGATCATCTGAACCTGCTCCTCGCTGAGATGCGCAGCAGCTGCGGAGTACTGCACTAAAACCTGCAGTACTCCACATCGGCCACTAGAGGACCTCACTTCCTGCTCCTCCTGCACAGTTAGGACTCAGCCCAGAACGTCAGTTGCTTTATTCCCAGATTCATTGAGACTTCAGCTGTTTTTCTGATCTGACTGCAAGGTTCTGTTCTGGGATTGACCTGGACTGCTCTGATACAACCACGGTGGCACCTGATTGGCTGGGACTTAAAAATAAAACAGTTTTAAAAAGACTGGACAGAAACATTGATGGAGAAAACAAACTTTATTTAAAAGAATATGTAAGAAGACGGGTCAGAACCAGGGGCCAATGGATTTATCGGCACCAGTTGTTTGAATTTTGGGAGATGGTGATTGTCCCACATGTGAAGCTGATCTTATCCTCCGATCTTATCAAGAACAGCCTAAAAATCAACCACTGCCCTCTTCTGCTCTCTCCTGAGAGATCTGACTGACAGACCACCCACCAGGTCCGGTCTGCAAGTTGGCAGTTAACAAGTCACCACATTTTTACCAACTCAGTGACTTTCTTGCTATATTAAGCAACATTCCAGTCAAAAAAATTGGTATCGGCCAAAATCAGAATCAGCAGGTCAGGCTTTTTAAGGACTGGTGATCGGCCAGAAAACCTCCATCTGCAGCCCTAGTCAGAACCTCTAAAGACGGGTCAGAACCCCAGAACCTGACACTTGACCTGGGCCAGGGGACCGGACCAGGTCAAGTGTTTTTGTCCATTCATCATAATTTTGATTACTAAACCTGTTTAGTTGCCACTTTGTTCTTCTCTCTGAGGCCCCGCCCATAATGCTGAGGCTCCGCCCACACGTTCAGCCAGAGCTTGGCTCCACCCCTCTGTGCTGAGTCCTGATGTGGCCCAGCAGACCGGTCTTCTGGCTGAAGCTCCGCCCACATGTTCTGCAGATGAACGGTTTCTCTCCGGAATGCGTTCTGACGTGTCGCCACAAACTTCCTCCCTGAGTGAAACTTTTCCCACATTGCCTGCAGGAGAACGGTTTCTCCCCCGTATGGGTCCTCATGTGGGACAAGTAGCGGCAGTTGAACCGGAAGCGTTTCCCGCAGGTGTTGCAGGAATACAGACTGTCTGCTGCTGGAGTCCGCCGGGCCCAGTTGGCTGCTGACCGGCGAGCGGACGGCGTTTCACAGGGTCCGCTGTCAGTGCCGCGCAGCAGCGGGGCCGATGAGGTCGAAGGTCGTCCTCCCTCTGGACTTGGAGAGACAACGTCCTCGGCTGGGGACGCTGTCCAATAAGTCACCTGGGCTGCTGCTCCACCACCATCATCCAGACTCTCCGACCCAGAAGAACTTTCTGCATATTTTCTTCTCTTCTTATTGGATTTGACTTTAGATCCTTGAAGAGGTTCTGACCCAGAGTTTGGTTCTGGTTCTGGTTCAGTCTGATCACTTTCTTCATCAGTCAGAACCGCCATGAACGTCTCCGGGTCCGACTGCTCTTCCTCCTGACAGACACACAGATCCTCCTGGTACTCTTGCTTCAGTGAAAGTTCTGGTTCCTCCTGGTCCAGACTCCATGTCCTGCCGTGGTTCTGGAGCTGCTGGCCCATCAGAACCCGATCAGAATCTTGTTGCTGTGGAAGTTCTGTGGGAACAAGAGAAGACATGATCAGAACTGCAGATGGTTCTGCTGTCCAGACCCAGAGAGCTACAGTTTATTTTGTCTCTGCTTTGGACCGGACCGGACTGGACCAGACCGGCCTACTTCTCTGTAATGATCTGAGCTCCTTAAGCCTTGACTTCTGCTCGGACCTCCTGGTGCTGCTAAATTTGCTGCCTGACCAAAAGTGAGCGGCGGCCTGGATTTAACGTGAGCTAATACAGGAATCAGCTTCTCATTTCTTAGAAAGTCCCGCTGGACGACGTCCCGACGCCAAGGGGACGACGTCCCGACGCCAAGGAGACGACGTCCCGACGCCAAGGAGACGACGTCCCGACGCCAAGGGGACGACGTCCCGACGCCAAGGAGACGACGTCCCGACGCCAAGGAGACGACGTCCCGACGCCAAGGGGACGACGTCCCGACGCCAAGGGGACGACTATTACTACTATTCAGTTTTACCTCTGGTATGTAACTGGTATAACAAGAAAGACAAAAGCTTAACTGGGCCCCATGTGGGCCCCATATGGGGCCCATCGTCTTCCAGGAGAAAATGTGATCGGTGAGATCAGTTATGTCTCCGAGTTATTTTTTTTAACTTTTAATCAATAATAGATCAATAAAGCTCCAGTTCTCAGAAACCAAACGTTTGGTATCCAGTGGCCTGGTCTATCAGAGCGGAACCAGAACCCGACCCGGTTAGGTTCTGTTGATCTGCTGCTGATCCAGCGTTTGATTCTCCTGAATATGAGGAGAATTATCATGAGGTCCGGTTCTGCTGGACCCACTTTCCTCTGAAAGCCAGAACCACGTTGGGTCGGGTCAGGTCAGGAGAGGTACCGTTAGCCGGGCAGCACCAGGTCTCTCCTGTTCTCCAAGGTTTCGTGTCCGGCAGCTGGTGCTGATGATCCTGTTCTCCTCCAAACTGGACCGAGTTGATTCCAGAACCGCAGAATATCTCTCCGATCTGTGGTTCCTCATCCCGGCCCGGTTCTGGTTTACCTGGGTCGGGTCTGTGGTTTCGCTCCTGGCTCCATAGTTTAGGGTCAATCAGAACCGGGTCCTCAGGAACCTTCAGCTGCTGGAGTTCTGGACAGACAGAAGAACCGAGACCAGCGGTCAGCACCACGTCTGCTCCTGCTGGACCCGACCAGAATCAGTTTCAGCAACAGTCCGGTCCTGGTTTTGGTCGGGAAGTGAAGAACTGGCGGTTTCAGATCAGATCCAACTAGAAAAACTAAAATATTCTGGATCAACGACCAGATGTAGAAACTACATTTACGATTAAAAAGCACTAATTACAGCCTGCTTTCAGAGGAGCCCTCTTATAAAAATACCAGCCATCCCATAATTTGTTGTGTTATTAAGCAGAATAATTCTGCCTAAATCTGACCCGATACATCAAGTTATTTAAGTTAAGGTGGTCAGTGGCTGAAACAGGTAAAACCTCTCATTTTAATAAATAAAATAAATATTTTAGTACCTAAGACATTTATTTATAACAAATTTATTCATAAAATAAATAAATTTGTTAAATGTCCCAGCTCTAATTTTACTTGTGATGTATTAAACACAGAGCAGAGTCCAAACAGCAGGTTCTGCAAAGCTTCCGGTTCTGACCCAGAGCCGCTTCTGATTGGCTGATGAGGCGCCGACAGCCTGCAGGTTGGCCAGCAGCAGCTTCTCGTCCCGCTGGCCGCCGGGCAGCAGCTTCTCGTCCCGCTGGCCGCCGG
>NW_006800921.1:56061-62884 GCF_000485575.1 Poecilia formosa | reverse complement strand
TTGCGGACCTGTTGGTTCCCGGTGTGTGTGGTGTTGCGGACCTGTTGGTTCCCGGTGTGTGTGGTGTTGCGGACCTGTTGGTTCCCGGTGTGTGTCGGTCCCCCAGCGGCTCTCCAGCAGCCTGACGGTGTTCTCCACCTCTGAGAAGATCTCCTCCGCGGCAGCAGCGAGTCTTTCCCTGATGAACTCTCTCAGAGGCTGAACGGAACACATTGCTGCTGAAAGGTTCGGCTCAGATCCAACAGAACCACCGTCAAACAGCTGCGGACTCAGCGCGGCTAGCTGTTGCTAACGGCTACTAGCTAGGCTAAGCTAATCACAGGAAGTGACGTGATGCTTGGAGTGGCGTTTTAAACACGTCACACTGTTTGATTTCCGTTATTTCTTAGGAACAAACTCTGGTAAGGTGACAAATGTAATACTTTTGTATTAAACATATTTAATCAAATATGCATTTCTGGGTCCGTGTTTTCATTCTGTTCATTATAAAGTTAATGAAGCGTTTCGACACATTGCCAAGCTGCATTGATACCGTCACTGAATACTGACACTTATTTGATGACCAAGTTTAACACAATTTAAATTATTGTATTTTATATTGTATTATTTCGTATATTTTCCGTTCAAAATATCTTTATCTTTAGATAGTCAATAAGTAATGTGAACATTTATCACAATGTGAAAATCTAAGTTAACGTGTTGTGACTGAGGATGCAGGTGGACTGGGATTTTTTTCTTTAATTTTTTAATCAAAAGAATTTTGTTCCAATGTTTTGAATTTGAGTCTTTTACACTTTTTGATATAGAAAACACCTGCTTACAGGGCGCAGATAAGGCTGGAGTGCAAAGAAATGTAAGGAAAGGCAGCAGCGGTTCGGACAGACTGAGCATGCTCCCCTCTGCACCTCCTGGAGGACAGCAGCTCTGGCCCTTTTGGTCTGCCTGCACACTTTGATGTCAAGATGTTGCCAAAATGTATCGAAACCTAAGAATATTGTCATTTGTTGGTTTTTGGAATCAGATTCTTTTGGCAGGTACCTCCAGATGCTCTTCTTCAGTTCGAAACACTTCCTGTATCGGTCATGTGACTTTCTGATAGCAATACTGCACTGATATGGGGCTTCGCTCTATGCATGCACTGATGCATCGGTGTTGCCGACCAATCACTATTAGAAACTCTTAGGTTGTTGTTAGCAGTTAGCTACCGTTAGCATGGCTAGCTCAGGAACTAAATCTTTGGTTCTACATCATCAGGTTCTTCCTTTGGACATGAGGAATATTTTCCTTCCTGAATCCGCTGAGATGAAGAATAAAACATGAAGAAAGCAGCTGAAGCTGTGAGGAAGAGGATGAGGAAGAGGAGGAGGAAGAGGAGGAGCTGATCTCTTCCTGATCTCCAAGAGACTCAAACTTCCTCCTTCAGTTCAGTTCAACTCTCCAACATTAACTCTGCTCAACATGGACTATTATGGTCTGTCTCTGCTGGTCGCCTCTCTGCTAACAGGTCAGATTAAAATGTTTTGTGATGAAATGTGAGAAATTCTCCCGAGTGGAGCTTCAGGCTGCTCTGTGCTCCCCCAGGAGTCGGCTGTGAAGGACCGACTGCGGATGAAACAGTCAAGACATCCTTGGAGGACGGCTCCGTCTCCCTGTCCTTTAACTATCCCAACCTGAGGCCAAGTGATTTCTTCTTCTGGTACCGACAGAACCCAGCAGAACCTCCAGAGTTCCTGCTCTCCCACTCAGGAACTGGAAACATAGTCATGAATAAAATCCCAGAACTGAAGATTGAAGTCAATAAAACCCGGATGGATCTGCTGATCTCCTCTGCTGCAGTGACAGACTCTGCTGTGTACTACTGCGCTGTGAGGCCCACAGTGACAGGAAACACCAGAACCCTGTACAAAAACCTGCAGTACTCCACAGCGGCCACTAGAGGGCCTCACTCCCTGTTAAACCACTAAAACCTGCAGTTCTTCACAACAGCCACTAGAGGGCCTCACTCCCTGTTAAACCACTAAAACCTGCAGTACTCCACAGCAGCCACTAGAGGGCCTCACTCCCTGTTAAACCACTAAAACCTGCAGTTCTTCACAGCAGCCACTAGAGGGCCTCACTCCCTGTTAATCCTCTGGTTGTTGAGTCTTTGGACTGAAGACAACAGAGACATGAAGCAGTAAAGATCAGAGACAGAGCTGCTGAGGAAGCAGAAAACTCTCTGATTGGTCGAGTTGAAGTGGCCCCGCCCACTGACCTTCAGCTCATCCAATCCTCTGCCTTGTTACTCCCTTCGCTGAGAGGTTACCAGTATTCCTCTGAAGCTGCCTCAAACTGCTCCAGGATTTGGCTTAGTGACTCATATTAAGTAGCTGTAATGACTTTGTGCCAAGGCAACATATTGATACCTTTCATAAATTTGCAGATCACACAGTAAGACTATTTTATTACTGTTGAAGAACTGACATTACATTGGGACTGTAGTGACTATTTGTCCCAAAACTTAAATTCAAAAAGGTCAAAACTCAAAGGTGACCAAAACAAAAGTGAATCCAACTGAAATAGTCACCTGATGCTCCGTGGATTCTGGTTTACGCAGCACAAAGGATCAAAACGTCCTTTGTGTTTTGGTCACAAAGGACGTTCTGTCCTTTGTGAAGGATTCTGCTTCTGCTCCTATTCCTGTTCTCTGACTGACGACTAGAGTCTGATGTGACTGATTCTATAGGCTGGTAAAAAACCTTGTGACCACCACCTGCATAATAAGCTGCCTAAGAGACCCGCCTATTTATACCGTGAAATACCCACATCCCAACCTGAAATTAATTAACTAATTAAGTGAATTCCTAATCAAAGAACGTATTCTAAACAACAAATCAAAAATTCTAATGATAAATCGACTAGGAAATAAACAAAAAAATAGACCCACCTATTTATACCGTAGCTCCAAAGTGACATCACTGGCACGGCTTTCTTTAGACGGGCTCTTTTTAATAAATGCCTTGAAAACTATAAAAACAAAACACAAAGCTTTAGACATGGATACATTTACAGACAGACAGGTGACTCGTGTTTTAACAAAGTTACCTGTGGCCGCCTGCCTCTTCGGAGGTTGGTTTTTAGCAGAATATTACTTTGTTATCTGCTCTAAATCAAAATATTAAATAATTAAAACACAACCAATAAATTTACAAAATATTACAAACATAACTACAAAATACCTCAACAACACGAGACACAAGGCTGGTGTACCTGCTCACCTGCAGGCTTCCGCTCCTTCTCCGTTCATTCAAGTCTCGCAGCACAAACACACAAATCACATGTACACAAATCTCGCGATAACTTCCAACAAAAAACTGTTCGACACAAAACAAAATATAATCATTTTAGTGACACTTACATATACCGTGAAATACCCACATCCCAACCTGAAATTAATTAACTAATTAAGTGAATTCCTAATCAAAGAACTTATTCTAAACAACAAGTGAAAAATTCTAATGATAAATCGACTAGGAAATAAACAAAAAATAAGAATAAACTAAACAATTTAAATTCTAAGATTTAACCAAAAACTGGGAAAATGACTCCTACAGGCACAATAACCCACATTTCTCTAATTTTTATATGCTTTAATAAATGTGTCACTAGAACTTGATTCAATAGGATAGAAAAATAAAAATAAAAAATCTAGAAAACTTAACTTTTTTAATCCATAAACTAAATGAATGTATGATTTTGGAAGACTGTTCAGGCTGTTCATAACCCAATCAGGACAGATCTTTGGTTGCTCTGAACTTCAACCTTCCTCCTCCTCTGGCTGATTGGAAGACTTGGAAACTTTCTGAACTGAAGGGAAATGATGGCTTGAGGTTTTCCTGTCTGGAGTTTGAGTCTGTCAGTGTTGTGGTACTCGAGATCGGTCTTGGTCTCGATACCGGTCTTAAGACCATTTTCTGATGGTCTCGGTCTCGGGCGCTGAGGACTCGGCATTTTATTTCAAGACCAGTCGAGACCGCAACTGTTAAAATATCACTAAACGTACAGCATTCTGTCCAGTTTATTTGTTAACATCTTTGTTTTCAGTGGATGCAAAACGCGCCGATTAAAATCCAACCAATAACGTGTTTCTGTTTCTCCCCCTCCTCCTCCCCACCTTTCACTCGCACGCGGCGCTCCAGGACATGCGCAGTGGTTTCCTCTCAGCGGCAGAAAATGTTTGTTTAATCGTCAGTAATATAATAGCGCTGCATAAATCATAAGAAATCCGATGGCCACAGCTAACTCAGCAGCGCTTCGCTTTCACAGACGGTGGGGACAACGTCTAACTTTTTTCGTNGTATCGCAGCAACGGGCCGACCCGCTCCATGACCTATGACCCGCCCCATGACCTATGACCCGCCCCATGACCTATGACCCGCTCCATGACCTATGACCCGCCCCATGACCTATGACCCGCTCCATGACCTATGACCCGCCCCGTTAGGCGTCTACGTGTTCATGTCTGTGGTTTCAACAAGGTGTTGCGCAATTCTGTGCGTTTTGGTTCCATTACCAAAATAACTAGCAGAGCAGGAGTTTAAATTAACTAGTCAACCAGCGCTGTGTTCATGAGAGGATTATTAATGATCGCAAAATAAATATCAAGGCCCTGAAAACCTAACGATGTAACGGACTGAACCAGTATAAAATTACATAATTTTTATTTATTCACTAGGAAGTCTGACCCGACCAAAAGGCCATCACAGTTTGATGAATTGTGGTTTTACTGTCAGTGTGTCGGTCATCTGCTTGGCTGCTGCAAGAACAGCAGCATCTTCAGGCCTTACACTGATCAATCATTCAGCCAATACTTCTATGGCTCAACTGATTTGTAGTTATAGTATTTATGGAAACAAGGATTGATTTCACCCAATCATAACCCAGATTCATTACTTTCTGTTTTCTCTGCTCTGATTGAATGAAAATCAGTTGATTTAGTTGTGAATGTCCACAGAGTAACACTGGACAGGGGACATTTGTCCTCCATCTCCTCCTTTCAGCCTCATGGACAATGTTAGTTTCATGGCTTCAATTTGTCCACTTTTTCCAGGACCAGCAGTTGGAGACTCAACCTCTGCTGGACATGAAGTCAGAGGGACAGAAGGACAACCTGTCTCACTCAGCTGTAACTACGAGACAACATCTGGGTCTCCTGTCCTCCACTGGTCCAGACGTGGTTCTGACCTTCAGGCTCCTGTTTGTCCTCTAGAAACAACACGGTTCCTGATCATGGATCAGCAGCATCGTCTTCCTCCACTGAGCTGACCATCAGTTCTGTTTTTCTCTAAGTTTCTCACCAATAACTGCCTGTAAATATTGATGAGTTTGATTATTAATAATTTGATTCAAGTTGTAACTTGAGTCTCAGAGTTCGGGTTTTTCACAGCAGGGGGCTTTTATCCAGTGATGATCAGATGCATCTCTTCTCCAGCAAAACTCAGTCTGAAAAACTTCATCAGGTTCTATTCAGCTCTGCAGAGGCTGAAAACCAATCATTGATGTGATTCAGGCCTGTTGGAGCCGTGATGCCTCCAGAAGTTACAGAATGCTGGTTTTTGGGCGACTCTTCTTCTTCTGCAGCAGAACATTTCAGCAGAAAGCTCTGCAGCATCTGGTGGTTTGTGGAGGAGAGATGAGTCTCTGATCAGGTTCATCAGAGAATCAGACTGAGGTACAGAACATCGGCTCAGCCTCAACCACATCCAGAGAATATTTCTGATCATTTCTGCNTTAATGTTTTTCTTCTTATTGAGTAGTGAAAGGAAATAAAAGGTGTTGCATGTCTTTTAAGTATTTACTTACTGGAAGGGTTTTTATTTTGCTGCAGATCCACAGCTAACAGCTAACAGCTAGCTCCTCTCTTCAGCGGTTCTAACGGAGCCTGTGCCGTTCAGCGCTGCTGTTGCTCCTCCTACACTTTGGACTGAACCATTGTTCTTATAATGGTGGGGGGGGACCTGAAAATTAATTTACTTTTTTTCTGAGATAAATGGCAGATTTAGTTCGTTCTTTGTTTCTTTTGCCTTTTCATATTGAGATTATTTAAATGCAAACGTTTCTTCAATTAGTTTTTTTGGGGGGACAATTCTAGACTTTTACAAGATTGGGGGGTCCGGACCCCCCCCCGACCTCCCAGGCTTTACGTCTACATTAATGCTTCATACACACATCAGGTTACCAGAACACAGAAGGATCCATTACAACACACTTTACTGGTGGTGAAACAAATTACATTGTGCTTTCAATATATTACCATTTTGGTAACACTTCATTTGATGGGGTGTGCATAATAAGACTGACATGACACTGTCATAAACATAAAACATTTCATCCAACTTTTAAAGCAACTTGTCATTAAAATTGTCATTATTTACTGAATGACACTGTTGGTATGTTCCTAACAAGACTTGTGTCATGTTTGACAGTATCATGTCAGTCTACTGCACCCCGTCAAATAAAGTCTTACCTACATTTTTTCAAGAGTCAATATAACAGAATTGTCAATACATTCAAAATTTATAGCCAACAAGCTTATGAAAATAAGCACAATAAAACAATAGGTAAACTTTAGAGCAGTGTTTCTCAACCTTTTTGGGCCAGCGCCCCCTATCCATTATCCAGGTCCCTCACTGCCCCCACCAAAGAAGATGTAGGATTCTTGCACTGACTATTATTTTATTATTAATATTACTATCACTGTTGTTGATGTTTTCAGTTTTATGCTTGTTTCTTTAGTTATCGGCAAAAATAATTTACCTGAGAACAAAAAAGCCATGGGAATAGA
>NW_006800921.1:55068-55951 GCF_000485575.1 Poecilia formosa | reverse complement strand
CACATGGAGGAGAAGTCTGGAAAGCTGCTGATTGTTCTCCTTTAATCAATCATCTCTATTGATCCATCTCTTCCTCTGCATGTTCTGTTCTTCCCCAGAGTGTAAAGGAGACTCAGTGACGCAGACAGAAAGAGAAGTTGTTGCTGCTGCAGGAAGCTCAGTGACTCTGGGATGTACCTTTAAACCCAGTGGTGGAACTGATGCCTTGTTCTGGTATAAACAAGAAGAAAACAGTTTCCCAAAGTACATGCTGAAAGAATATGTGAAGATACCAGACAAAGCTCCAGAGTTCGACAGCAACAGATTCAATGCAGAGATCAACGACAAATCCTTCAACCTGAAGATCCAGGATCTCCGTCTGTCAGACTCTGCTGTGTACTACTGCGCTCTGCAGCCCACAGTGACAGGAAACACCAGAACCCTGTGCAAAAACCTGCAGTACTCCACAGCAGCCACTAGAGGGCCTCACTCCCTGTAATGTTTGTCAGGATTCAGTCTGATTGTTTATGTGGTGATAAAAATCTGATGCAGAGCCGCATCACTGCTTTCCAGAACAACTAAACTGATAATATGATGTGATTTTGGATTAAACCTGTTATTGTTCATCTTTATCTGAATCTAACATCAAGATGAACATATTCATAAATCAACAGAAATCTTGTAGCCATATATAATAAGTAAAACTGCAGCAGTGACCTGGTTGGATGTGATCATGTCTTCAATCTAATCCTGGTAAAGAGAGAAATATGTCAAGTTCAGCTAATATATTATTACTGTCATGTTTAAGTGAGAATAAAACAGAAAGAGAGTTTCTGCATCACTGAACACAGGGATGATGATGGAGAGATGATGATGGAGAGATGATGATGGAGAGATGATGATG
>NW_006800921.1:51540-55034 GCF_000485575.1 Poecilia formosa | reverse complement strand
AAGTGCTGTGTTGTTCTATCAGCCCCGTTTCATACCGGACCTTACAGCTCCGGTGTTAAAATGAACGATCTCTATCGTGGTGTCATCATGGAGGGATTTCTTTATTTAAATGGTTCATTTTTCAGAGGGAATCACAGTGAGGGTATCGTGATTTTAGTAATTACATGTTTATAAGAGCGATTTTCTGTTGTCCTTCCATGGAAGCGGGCAGCTTTCAAACGGAAATAAAACACTTTTTAATATAAGTTGCTGCTTTGACGTGATCACAGAACTGACAAAACATTTGTACAAAAATACCAGACAAAGTGAATCACAGCAACGTCATCAGCTGGTGAGACGCTGAACTGATGCGGTGAAGCTACTAGTAGCAGGAGCTACAAGCTACAAACACTGAAGAGAAGAAGAAGAAGAGCTGCCATCAATACAGGGGCGCAACTACATCTTATTCAGGTGGATGTGAAAACATAAATGGATTAAATTATCATAATTTACAAAATCATGCAAAGTTGGCACTTTTAATGGACTTTTAATGCAACTTTTAGAACAACTTTGCATTAAAGTGTCATTATTTACCGAATGACACTTCATGACAACTGTCATAAACATTCATAAAGACTTCTTTATGTTCATGACAGATGTTATGTCATGTTTATGACAGTATTATGTCAGTCTTATGCACACCCCTTCAAATAAACTGTTACCAAATTTATTTATTACAATAACATACAAGCAGATATTCAGCCAATGTTTGGGGAATAATGAAAAAATATTCCTATAATTTATGTATATAAAAGATGAGGAGACAGTGAAGAAGACGATGTCAGGAGGAGGAAGAGGATCTCTGGGAAGCTACATCCAAACCTGGAGCTGAGGCCTTTCCTCCTAAGAGCCGCCTGTATGAAACAATAAAAATTAATTTTAAAAAAAGTTCACACAGCATGTAAGAAGCCAACCGAAGGGAAGAATATATTTCACTCACACGCAAATAATATAAATTTACGAACTAGAAAAAAATCAGAGGAAGGGAATAACTGGTATTGGATGATGTCAATGTTTAGAAGATACTAACTTCTTCAGAAGTATCATACTCTCCAGAGAGGAATATTATATTTTGACACACGTATCAAACAGTATCTATGCAAAGTCTTCATGTCACACTTTGAAACGCTACGATCAGATATCAAGCAGCAGAATACGACAAGGTGACTCGCCGAGATCAGGCCACGGTTAGTGGGATAAACACACTCCGGCCGGCCGCTGAGCCTGGAGCCGCCTGGAGCCGCCTGGAGCCGCCTGGAGCCACCTGGAGCCGCCTGGAGCCGCCTGGAGCCGTTAGCAGAGCTACGCTGCTCCGAAAACTCCGGAGAAGAAATTGCATGAACTAAGTGCGTAAATGAAGCTGTCGGGGCTACTTTCTAGCCTAAAAACATCTTAAAACAACTTTTTGTGACAAATTTATAGTGTACTTACCTCTATTTATCGCTGCTGGTAGCACAGACGGGTGTGGCTGCAGGTTGGTTTGGAAAGCCATTACCCCGTGCTCTGGCCTTTCAAAATAAAAAACTAAACTAAAAACTCAGGCTAACCATTTTTCTCGGTGACCAGATCTTCTTCTTTTCCTTTCGGCTTTTTCCCTTTAGGGGTCACCACAGCGAGTCATCCGTCTCCAGGTAACCCTATCTTCCGCATCTTCTTCTCTCACACTGTTGAATCTTATTGTTGATGTTCTTGCTGACTTCCTGTTGTGGGTGGAGATTTACACAGGTGGGCGCAATCTGCTAATAAAAGGCTACAGGTTGCTCTGGTGAACAAAAAACATGTAGAATCCTACATCTTCTTTGGTGGGGGGCGGTGATGGACCTGGATAATGGATAGGGGGCGCTGGCCCAAAAAAGGTCGAGAAACACTGCTCTATGATAAATGTATGATATTTACATCATACATTTTCAGATATATAATGAAAATGGATTGGGTACTTTGTTAAACAACATTACATGAGGATTATAATTTTTTTTAGTCTTTGCAATTTTAACAAAAATAGTAAAAGATTATTAAGGGACCTAAAAAGCCATACTTTAAAGGTGCCTAAAAGACATATGTATTAATTAGTTTTATTTTCTAATTGGGTTGCTGCGTGTTGCAGACTTCTGCCCAGGTCCCTCTTGAAAATGAGATCTGGATCTCAACGGGGTTCACCCGGTTAAATAAAGAAGTTAAAAAAGGCATACTTTATTAGCCTAAAATTTACACTGAGATGTAATTTAAAACATACTGAAATTAATAATCTAGTGTTAAGTGAATTTAAAAAAAATTCAATTTTTCTATATTCTATATTTTAAAATATACACAAAATATCTTTGACAGATATTTTAAATATCTTTTAAATATACAATTGAGAAAGTGTATATTTAGATATTTAGACTTGGGCAAATACATATTTTGTTCACTTAAAGTATACTTTTATTTAATATATTTCTTAAAAGTGTATTTTGGTACAATTATATTTAAGTATGTTTAAAGTTATAATTTCAAAATTGGTACAAGTATACTTTTAGTATACTTCATATATATTTATAGGTAGTACACTTAATACTTAGTATACTTAAAATGTACTTTCACAAATGTATGTTTGAAATATACTAAGGTATACTTTTTTTCACTTGGGCTCAGTTAGCTGCCAATTAAACTGAAAGTTAAAACCTTGACATCCAGGGCCGTGCAGAGGCCACTACAGGGGCAGGGGCTCAAAGGGCCCATCTAACCTCCTTCTAGGACAGAATATTAAAGCCTCTCAGCTTTCAGAGTTTAATAAACAATGATAAATTACAAAATTGTGACATATACAATCAAGGCTAAGGAAAATCTCTATAGAGCATACAGCTATACATATGTAAGATATTTTATCAGTAATTTCTTTCTGCAGGTCTATTTTGTTATCGGAAAGTTTTGCAATATTCAAACCTGCAATTTAGCAGAATATGTAAATCAGAGCTGGACCACCAGACATATTTAGTCTTTACAGAATTACACTATTAAAACTATAAACAAGGCCCAATGCAACCTTTTAGTGACTGTAATCTATAAAACAGAGCTGCCTGTTTGCTGCAGTGGAGATGAAGATGGTCCATTCAGGAAAGCAGAGCTGCAGCAAACTTTAAGGTGGAGCTGCAGAAAAAAGAAACAAAAGCAAAAATGTAATTATTAATGCATGTCACCATGAGAAAAGCCTGCTGAGTTTAGCTTAAAAAACTTTTTAAAATTAAAATCACACATTTTTATCTCATGAAGTGAATTTTTTATTTTCTTTTTTGCTAAACAAACTTATTTGTACATGTCACAAATCTTTTCTTGCTATTCTACGTTTTTGTGTGACTCAAAGTTTTGCTTGTGTTTTTCACATGACGTCGTGGGCGGGGCCTAAAATCACAACAAAAGATTCCTGATGTGTGCAAATAACAGTTTGTTAGGTAAAAATTAGTTATTTAATTAAAAAA
>NW_006800921.1:47054-50801 GCF_000485575.1 Poecilia formosa | reverse complement strand
CTGCTCCACTTTATTCACCAAAACGTTTTAATTCACCAAAAACTGATCTGTAATCTGAACGTTCGCTACGTTCAGCTCCAGTTAGCCGCCTGATCTCACTGTGGAGAGGCAACTGGGTCACGGGCAAAAGGTCAAAGGTAACAAGGTGACTGGAGGGCTTATTGTGTTGTACAAAAAAACAAAACAAAAAAACTAATAATTTTAGTACATGTTATTATGTGTCAGAAGAGGGCTTAGGAAATAATACAAAAAAAAGACCAAAAGGGCCCTTGGGGGCAAGGAGCAAAAGGGGCAGGTGCTCAAGCCCCCCCAGCGCCACCCCCTGCACGTGCCTGGTCGTTACGTGTAACCCGGGGTAAAAACTGCCCTTAGTCCCGCCTTTGCTGCTCCATTGGTCAGAGTGACAGTCAGTCACACAGTGCATTCAGCCAATTAATGCACCTCAGGTAGTTCTTCAGGTCTGCTCCAGCTTTCCCAGTCAGGTGTGAGGGGGAGAGCTGGAGACAAAGGAGCTGCAGGTTGGTGCTTCCACACAATCAGTTCATCTTTGTTATGCACTTTTTCAAACTTACAATATAAAAATCATGTAGGTCTGAACATCCAGTGAGTTTGGAGCCATGAAGCTGTCATGCACTGAACTATAAATGGAGTTGGTGAGTAGTGAACACAATGTTGTTTGTTTGTTTGTTTAGCATGTTGATGGTGGTAGCCAATGCTAACTGTTGATCATCAATTGTTATATGATCTAACTTCTTAAATTCAACATGTTTAAGATAATGAGATAAATGTTTTATTTTGTCTGAAAGATTAGATTTATTGCATTTATTTCTGTATGTAACTGAAAAGTCTAGTTAACTGGCAGGCTGGTAATTTACTGGTCCTGTTTATTTTAATACAGGCCAGGTGACCCTTTGTAGGGTTAAAGGATGGGGAGCTTCTGAGAAGTGGCTGGGCCAGGAGAACCTGAGCATCAGTCCATACTGGTCTGGTAGGAGGCTGATGGTCTGTACTGGTTCCCCTCCATCTCACCATTCAGACACACAATCCACTATTCATCTCTTCATCTGGAACAACTTGCGCTGGGACATTGTCATCTCAAATATCTGGACAATTCAACCATGGACTTTTTGAATGTGTGTTGGTCAGACACTGTGCTGACCAGCGGGGAAATTTAACTGTTGTGCACAAATGTATGGAAGATCTACTGCAGTACTGTGTTTATTTTGTATTTATTATTTGGGGTTCTATGTATGTTTGTCTTGTGGCGTTCACTTTAATTTTCTCTTTAAAATGATGGTATTGAAAGCAGTTATTTTGCATTGTTTTTATTGATTACTGACAACGGCTCCAGTAGACGAATTTCGTCTTCTGATTTATTCCATCTAGTCCCTTCGTACATTAAATGGGGCTACAGACGCATGGCCCCGTTGCCTCTCCACAGTGAGATCAGGCGGCTAACTGGAGCTGAACGTAGCAAACGATCAGTTTGTGGTGAATTAAAAAAACGTTTTTATCATAGTAATTACTTCTAGTTAATTTATTGCACTAAACCTCTGTTAAGTTATCCATGCTTTATGTAAAAGAAAGCATGGACACCCTACATATGTACGGTACACTTATTGTCAATAAATTGGTTTTCATAGAGTTAAGAATAAATCATGTATTTTATGTCATTTGCTTGTAATTGAAAGAAAAAGACAGTGTCTGAGTGGCCCATAAAAGATTTTCTCCACTGTGGCCAGTGGAGAAAATCTTGAATTTCCACCCCTGAGTCAGTGAGGTGAAGCTGAGAGTTCAGCAGCTGATGTTCAGGATCCAGATTGGACCAATGAAAACCAGGGAGATTAAATCCAGATTAGACCTGACTAGTGACAGGCAGGGGTGACAGTAGGGGGTCCGGCAGGGTACTGCTACCCCTAAAAGATTTAGTGGGGTTCGCAGTACCTGAGAGAGGAGCGGCTGTCTGCTGTCAAACATCAACGGGTTCACTGTGCAGCCGTGACTGATTAGTTTTTCAAGAACAATCTAAAACACGACTTAATCAGTTAATAACTTTTTTCCCATTTCATATAGTTTCTAAACTCTTCATGCTTTGCTGGAGCAGCGGGGCGACGAGTCGGTCTCAGCATTAGGAGACAAACTGACGCTGAGACCAGCAGGTCCTCCTCTGACTGGCTTAAAACATTCATGACTTTATTAAAGAACAAAACGTGTTCAAATTAATGACCCAACAATAATAATAATCATAGTGATTACTGTTTCAACAAGGTGTTGCGCAATTCTGTGCGTTTTGGTTCCATTATTAAAATGACTAGAGCAGGAGTTTAAATTAATCAACCAGTGCTGAGTTCAGGGAGGATTATTAATGATCGCAAAATAAATATCAAGCCTGGAAACCTGATGTCATAACGGACTGAATGTTTTTAACGTCTGCTCGGCTTGTGGAGTGGAGGAGATTGCCATGGCAACAGGTGTGCTTAAATGAAAGAGACGGAGAATAAAACGGGGCCAGTGGTTTTCAGTTGATCACCTGTTCAGTTATTTTACCTTTGTTTACCTTTGCTGTGGCGAAGCTGTAGTTCCTGAAAGTTCAATAAACGACAAACTTGGACTAATTACCTCGTTCGTCTGCGAGTATACGTCATTCACAACAAACATCAAACACGGTAAATGTGTTTCATTAAGTATTTAACAAACAAATGGCTTGTCTAACATAAAAAAATAGTTTGATTGCTCTCTGGCATCTCGCCTTGAGCTCAGAGTCTGAGAGGCTTTTCCTCTATCAAATTTTATTTTGCTTCTTATTTAGTGGAAATATTGATGTTGATGAGATTTTCTCCAAAATGATAACCTTTTTCAACTTTTAGAGCCTCATTTTCAACAGTGGAGCTCTAACATTCACAAATGACAGTGAAATAAAATCCAGTCCAACATCTGGTTTGAGGTGATTCCTCTGGATCCTGTTGGAGGAAAAACATCCCAACTTCAGAAGATGAGCTTTAACCTAACAGAGCTCTGTGGTTCCTCCTGTCAGGGTGAGGAGGAGCCATGTTGGGAAGATGAAGCTGCAGGATCTTCAGAACAAACAGGTCATGATGCTGGGCTGCTGATCATCCCTCTGTCTGGACACAGGATCAATAGAACCAGTTTAAAAGATAAAATGAATGGTTATATGCCAGACATGGAAAACTGGGATGTCTCCATGATGATCAGGATTTAGGTCTCATGGCGTCTCAAGGTTCAACATGGCAGCCAGTGGGCTGAAGGAGGAAATACAGCTTTACTTTGTAGCAATGCAAGAGCTGCCAGCTTTTATTCACAAAAAAATTAATCAGCACAGAAACTCCAAAACACACAAAGAAGCAGTTATATATAAATATATATACTTTTGTCATAGTACCCCCAAGAATTTAAAACTACTCTCACCCCTGGTAACAGGTGAGTCTAATCTAGGGAAAGCAGAACAGCTGCAGGAAGGAACAAACAGAAAATACAGACAGAGCTGAAGAAATCCACAAAAGAAAAGATAAACATGAAACCAAGAGGAAAAAGTTCAATAGCGGCTGCAGTTTGTGGCTTTTTAACTGAATTTGATTTTAAAAAATTGTAAAAATCTATCAATCAATAACTATATTATTATTTTATGAAAATATCAAGCAGAACAGTTAGAATAAAATAGTTTATCTACAAACTTTACTCTAAGTTCACTTCTCATTTTGTCTTTTTACATAATTGATAGTTCTGAAA
>NW_006800921.1:41514-46428 GCF_000485575.1 Poecilia formosa | reverse complement strand
CACAGCAGCCACTAGAGGGCCTCACTCCCTGTTAAACCACTAAAACCTGCAGTACTCCACAGCAGCCACTAGAGGGCCTCACTCCCTGTTAAACCACTAAAACCTGCAGTACTCCACAGCAGCCACTAGAGGGCATAGAGCAAGGGTTCTTCACCTTTTTGACCTCTGGGCCCATTTATATATTAACTATCTATTGATTTACCAAACTGACTTGACTTTTGTTCAATGTAAAAATCTAATTCAAGTATGGTTTACCAAGCAAAACATTAAATATAACTGCATCATAATGTGATACTCATAATTGATTTATTTATCATCTGCACATAAAACAACTTTCTGAACAGGCCATGGAACAGATCAAACTGCAACAAGAGTAAAATTAAAGGCTCATGTTTGGCCCCTGACACCACGCGTATTAGAGCTGGAAGATTGAAGAAGGAAGAAAATATTTATGCCAAAAACCCTTAAATTTTGAGATTATGCTCAGAAAAGTTCTAGAAAAATTCTATTTGTCCCGCCTACCCCTCATTGATTCCAGCTGTGTCTCGTTTCCTCGTCTTTACTGTCAGCTAATCGTCTCTAGCTGTGTTACTCCATCTGCTACCAGTTCTGAGCTCCAAGCCTTCTGCTCACCTGTGCTGCCTGGATCATGTTTTTCTTCATTAAAACCATCATCATTATTCAACAACCTGGGCCTTACACTTCCATACTCGCCATTGCAACTGCAAATCATGACAAATTCTCAGTCTGAAGACAAACAGTTTCGACTTTTGAAACTCAGAAAATGTCCAAAGTTTCTGAAATTTACAAAAAATGATTAAATGTTTGACTTTCACATTAACATATATTTTCTAGAAAATTTATGATTTTTTTTTCCAGAAAAATGTTTGACTTTTGAAATTCATACGTTTCCTTGATTTTTTTCTAGAAAATTTCAGAGATTTTTGGTGGAAATGTACTTGTTTTTATGTCTACAATGGCATAAGACTCTAAAAACCTTGAGAAAATGTGGATATTGGTTAAATTAAATTATGTGCCCAAAAATAAATACAGTAATTTTAAAATTAAGTATTGTAGAAAATAATTTAAAATGCAAATAAAAACATAGCCTTACAATCCACAAATTAACCAGAATCTGCCCTGTGACAAACAAGAGTCACAGCAGCGATATCTCTGGTTTCTGGAAACTTTACTACACATAAAAACATGGGAATTTCTTGCAGACATCTAGGAGGCGCTGTTGACAGTAGCTCTATGATCAAGAATGGCTGCACAAGAAGGTATGAGAAGTCTTTCAGTCTGACAAACTGAACCTGGATCAGTTGAACTTACCAATGATCCCGTCTCTGTTCTCGTCCTGTAAGGGATGGACTTTAGAACTGGGACGATGCGCTCTATCTTCCTGATCAAACTGTTTCCTAAAACAGAGACAGTTTGATCACAATCCAAACTTGCACGTGGTCATGATGCGGCTCCCACCTTCCACCGGTAGCTGTGGTGTTCTACAGGATCTCGAGCTGCAGATCAGTCCTACATGTTGGTCTGAAGACTTTTCTACTTCTTAATGCACAACAGGAGGAGGAAGAGGAGGAGCTGATCTGTCCCTGAACTCTAAAGAGACTCAAACTTCCTCCTTCAGCTCAGCTCTCCAACATTAACTCTGCTCAACATGCTGTCTCTGCTCACATCTGGATTCTCTCTGCTGGTTCTGATCACTGGATCAGGTTGGTTGGAGTCTTTCAGAGAATAATCTGATCCTTGTTGTTCTTCACTTATATCACTTTTTTCTTCCTTCAGCTGTAAACTGTCAACAACTCACTGCAGGGAAGACTGAGGAGTTCAGTTCAGAGGGCAGCTCTGCTACTCTGACCTGCAGTTACACCAATAAGATATCTGCTGGTGATGATTTCTTTTGGTATCGACAAAATCCTGGAAAACCTCCAGAGTTCATCTTCTACATCTCAGGGCTCAACAGTTCAAGATCAGCAGAGTCTCTGAAATCATCAACAAGATTCTCCACTTACCTGAGAGGAGAGAAACACCTGGATCTGCTGATCTCCTCTGCTGCAGTGACAGACTCTGCTGTGTACTACTGCGCTGAGAAGCCCACAGTGACAGGAAACACCAGAACCCTGGACAAAAACCTGCAGTACTCCACAGCAGCCACTAGAGGGCCTCACTCCCTGTTAAACNGCCACTAGAGGGCCTCACTCCCTGTTAATCCTCTGGTTGTTGAGTCTTTGGACTGAAGACAACAGAGACATGAAGCAGTAAAGATCAGAGACAGAGCTGCTGAGGAAGCAGAAAACTCTCTGATTGGTCGAGTTGAAGTGGCCCCGCCCACTGACCTTCAGCTCATCCAATGACATCATTTCCTCCTCCTGCTGCAGTGGAAGAACCTTGTTGATCTGCTGTGTGGCTCTAAGGACTCCAAAGACATGTTGCTCTCCCTCGTTTTGCTTCCGTTTAACTCTGAAACTTAGTCAATTTTATCCTTTATTTTGAAGGTTTTATTGGCTCTACTGGCCTTTATTTGAGTAGCTAGACAGGAAGATGGGTAATGAGAGAGAGGGGCAAAGCTTCATCAGGACTTGAACCTGTGGCAGCTGGTTGTACTTTACACCCTGCAACCACAGCACACCAACTTCATACTTTTAATCGAGCAGTGACATTTGCACACCGAGACGATGTTGGATGTATCCACAAAATATTTTTTGTCGTTTAGGACATTCATTCATAGAGATTCTGCAACTTGGGGCACCAAGTAAAAAAAAAAGATCATTTAGAAGGTAGGAAATAATTGAAATTAGACAACTGGATGGTTTAATTAATGATGAAACAAATGAGACTGATTGACGTGTCAGGATCAAGAGTCATTTCCTTTACATAGTGCTAAGCTGTGCTACAGGAAGCACAAAACCATATCTGACTGCAGAACGTGTGGAATATTGAAGCAAATGGGCTCCAGCCCAGGAGCCCCTCCTGTCAGATAACAGCTGCTCTGCATGCTTTAGATGTTCCCCTGCTTCAACACTCAGATGATTGCAGTTCAGCAAACGCCTGCTAATCACAGAACAAACATCTCACCAAGAATAATGTGGATATTGCCAGAAACGCTGCACAGCAGAGAAAACAAAATAAAATTCAGAGCACTTGGAAAGCAAACTGCAAAGTGTTTATAAAATTATTAGGAACACCAGAAGAATCAAAAGTGTTGATGATCAGATCCCTGGAGGAACTGGACAAAGGAGGAAGAACGGGAACGCCGGCAGAACTGAACTAAGTCACAACAGCAACTTCATACCAAGAACTTATGAACACAGTCAGTTAGAATGATCGGCCTTTGACTATAAAGAATACAGTTCTATGGCTTTTGGCAGTGATTGGATCTGGACATTAACTTCATTTCCTCCATGGATACCACCTGCTGTTACGATAGAAACGCACAATTCAACTACAGATTTACNAACCTGCAGTACTCCACAGCAGCCACTAGAGGGCCTCACTCCCTGTTAAACTACTAAAACCTGCAGTACTCCACAGCAGCCACTAGAGGGCCTCACTCCCTGTTAAACCACTAAAACCTGCAGTTCTCCACAGCGGCCACTGTCTTTACAACAGCAGTCTGTTGTAAAGACAGCAGGTCCGAGCGGCGGACCTGCTGGACACCAGAGCCAAACATTAACATGAACAAACTGCAGACGGATATCAACTAAATCAACCAAGTGTTGAAAACTACAATAATCCCAGCCAACATACCTCGGTGGGCCCCATTTGACCTACAGTGTTGCTCACGTTTATCCCTTATGGGGCCCACCAAGCTCACAGCAAACTTTGGGAAAGGTCACACCTGTGCGTGGGACTCATAAAAAGCAGACAAATATTGAAAGTGTGTACTAATGTAAAGTATCAGTGGCATTCTTGGACTTACTTTGTATAATTACTTTTGATGTTTTATTTGCATTAATATTTGGTCATTTTTCCTCTGGACATTTTGTTCTCATGCAGCCTTTCTCCTCTCTGCTCCCCTCAGCCATTCAGGTCCACTAGAGGGCAGCGTTACCAGGTTCTGTCCTCTGCTGTGGTTCTGTGTTCCAGCACTCTGTCACTCCACAGACCAGGTGCCAGAGAAGTTCTTGTCTCCCAGGCAGAACAAATGAGAAACGTTAATCCGGCTGTTGAAGAGCTGCAGCGTTCCCTCCAGATCCCGGTCTGAATCATTCCGACTGGTTCTAGCAGACTCAGTCTGAGTTTGGACTGGGTTTAATGGGACGGGCCGTCACCAGGCTGAATGCAGCCAGAGCTCAGTGAGGGGAGGAGCTCCACTCTGACAGACTTTGTGTTGGAGCTGTAGAGCTGCTGCTGTCTCTCTGTTCTTCTGTCAGTACCAGGGAAATAATGCTGCTGCTGCTTTTCTCCTGCATGATGATAACCTTCTGCCTCCAGCCAGGTAAGTCATCTAAAGATGCAGCAGGTGGAGAAGGAGACAGTAGGCAGGAAACATCTGGAGCTTTGAGTTTGGTCAAATTGAAATATCAATCTGTTGTTTCCAGGATCCTCTGAGGATTTACTGACACCATTTAAAGACGATCAGCTGGATTTGGAAGGAAACAATGTGACTCTGTCCTGCAACTATTCAGGAACAGTAAACCTGCTCTTGTGGTACCGACAAACGCCCAGTTCATCTCCACAGCTGGTCACCTCAGGATATTCAGACACAACAGGAAGGCTTTCATTGAGACACGAGAAAACAACGAAGACGTTTCATCTGCTGATCTCCTCTGCTGCAGTGACAGACTCTGCTGTGTACTACTGCGCTGTGAAGCCCACAGTGACAGGAAACACCAGAACCCTGTGCAAAAACCTCCAGTACTCCACAGCAGCCACTAGAGGGCCTCACTCCCTGTTAAGCCA
>NW_006800921.1:37938-39507 GCF_000485575.1 Poecilia formosa | reverse complement strand
GTTTCCTCCACATGGAGGAGAAGTCTGGAAAGCTGCTGATTGTTCTCCTTTAATCAATCATCTCTATTGATCCATCTCTTCCTCTGCATGTTCTGTTCTTCCCCAGAGTGTAAAGGAGACTCAGTGACGCAGACAGAAAGAGAAGTTGTTGCTGCTGCAGGAAGCTCAGTGACTCTGGGATGTACTTTTAAAGCCAGTGGTACAAATTATGCCTTGTTCTGGTATAAACAAGAAGAAAACAGTTTCCCAAAGTACATGCTGAAAGAATATGCTAAAATGAGAGATGAAGCTCTAGAGTTCAGCAAAGACAGATTTGATGCGAAGGTCAACAACTCAGAGTTTAACCTGAAGATCCAGGATCTCCGTCCGTCAGACTCTGCTGTGTACTACTGCGCTCTGCAGCCCACAGTGACAGGAAACACCAGAACCCTGTGCAAAAACCTGCAGAGCAAATCAACACAATACCCCACATTGTCCACTGGAGGGCATCAGGCTCATACCAGTCATTAAGTTCACTTCTCAAGGAGATCTTGTGGATATGTTTTCCTTTCCATTTTTAACTAAAGCCATAGTTTTCAGATGAGCTACAAAGAATCAAAATGATCTAATATTATAAAGGTTTCAGTTCGGATAAGAGGACAAATAAAATCCAAAGTGTGACAAAGTAAACTATCAGACTAATTGAAGACAGCCATCTCTGTTCAGAGAGAAGATCTAATAAGGTTTTTATTTTAAAAAAGGTTCATTTCTCTAAATTGATAAGATGCTGAGAGAGAAACTGAGCAGGCAGCAAGGCTGGAGGAAAGCCTTTTGAGACAAAATATAGTGACTTAGGGCAGCTCCCATCTTTATTCTCAGGAGGAAAATAAATCTGTCATCATCATGTTATTAAAGAAACATGTTTCTTTAATATGCAGCCAAGTGGAAACAAATAAAGAGCAGTTCTAGGATGCCTGAACTGAGCCTTGTGTCACCCCACATGATGGAGGAGCAGAGGATGAAATGTGGCCAACGAAGTAGCATCTAAACTAGCGGTTCTCAACGTGGGCGGTACCGCCCCCCAAGGGGCGTTCAGAGGACGGCAGGGGGCGCTGGCGGACATTTTTACAAAAGGGGGACGTTTGGTCGAAGGTAAACTTTACACCTTAAATGGACAACAATACCAGTTTAGACTTTGAGCAACTTGGTAAAAATGTATTGTGTAACATTAAATCATGTCTGGCTGCAACGGTATCGATGGCAGCTCTTCTATTATTCAGTGTTTGTAGCTTCTTGGCGCAGCTCTGTTCTCCTGCTACTGGTAGCTAAAATCATCTCACTGTGTATCCCTCTGAAAAATGAACCCATTTAAATAAAGAAATCCCTCCATGGTGACACCACGATAGAGAGCGTTCATTTTATAGCGTTAACATCGGAGCTGTAAGGTCCGGTATGAAACGGGGCTGATAGAACAACACAGCACTTTTAAATTTCAATAATCAGAATCAGAAATTGTTTCCGTTGTTTTAAAAGCTTTATGTCAGTCTGCCTTTTCCCCATCGACACGTTTCCCAGCCGCCCTGGACTTTA
>NW_006800921.1:36224-37928 GCF_000485575.1 Poecilia formosa | reverse complement strand
AAACTATGAAAAGTTTTTTATTTACAGATGACACTGTCGCAATAAACAATAAATTCATTAATTGCATAATAAATTAAAATAATTCAATAATTTTCATTTGCTTGATTTATGGTTTTTCTCTTTTTTTTTTTACCATAAACTGAACGATAAAAGTCTTCAGTCTGCCGATTTGGTCTCAACTAGAACTTCTTTTGTAAGATAATTTTATTCTATTGGTTGTTTTCTTTATTTATCTTGGAAATTTCAAATGTTCCAGTGTTTAAATGTTCATTAAAATTTAAAGTTTTGTGTTCTTGCAAATTTATGCCATTATTTCTATCACTGTAAAATGTTCTCAAAAAAATTATTGTTTATTGCAATAATTTCAGCGACAATTTATCATGACAAACTGTGATGACACAAATTTGGGTTTTGTTGGAAATGAAATGGAGAAGCTGCTAAATAACCTAACGACACGAAATCGTCACTAAATTTGATTAAAACTAAAATATTATTTGGAAATTGCAAACAAAGTTCTGAAATAAAAATGGAGTAAATGTATAAAGGGTTCAGGAACACACATTTCTTTGAGTTATTATTGATGAAGCTAATTTATAAACCACATATTTGATATTATCCAAAAGAAAATATCATAATGTTTAATACTGAATAAAGCCCATAGTTATGCAAATATATCACAACCACTAATTAATCTGCAAAAAAGAGCCATAAGAATTATCAATAAGTTCGATTGGATCACACAGATCCACTTTTACTGTTTCAGTCTGTGCAGTGAAACAGTTTGAATTTAAAAATGTCCAAACATTAAACAATTCAAATCTTTCTATAAGGAAATGCTTTACGTTAATATGAGAAACTGTCCTGATGAATTATGTTGTTACACAGCATTGTTAACATTATGATGACTAATATTATTAGAGTTATTAGTATATTGTTGAATGTCTTGTATTAAGCAAGAATCTGAAAGCAGATTGAAGGTTTAATGATAAAAAACTTATAAACAGGATGAGATCATTTGTGATGTTGCTGGAGAAGGAAGTTTTAATTCTGTCCTCTCATTTGAATGTTTATTTTTTGCTTTACTGTCATTTTAATTGTATCTCGATGGGTCAATACAAAAAAACCTTTATTGATCTTTGAGACGGTCCGTTAGCCTATTAGTTAATAAAAATCTCTAAATGACAATATTATCAGATCAAATCCACAGTGAAGCAACTGGTGATGAAACTTCCAGCAACATAAAGGTCAAAGTTCATTCTCATATTTATTTAGGTTTTTTAAAAACATTTTTTAAAGATATTCAAACTTCAGAAATAGGAGCTGAAGCCTCACAGGTTAAACATTTGACTCTTTTCTTCCTGTTCAAATCTTTTGGAATATTTCAGAAGTGATGAAGGTTTTCGGGTCATCAGGATCACTGATCACATCTCAACTGTTCATAACTCCACCTCTCCACCAGGGGGCGACATGCTCCAGCAGGCGGCGCTCTCCTTGTGCTCTGTGCTCCAGCATCGTGTCAATAAGAAGTGGTGCTGTGAAGAGAACAACAGTCAGACTGAATGTTGAACATCAGCTGCTTTCTCCTGCTGGTTTAAACCTTGTTGGACAGATGGAACATTGGCTGTGGATTATTCTGGCTGCTCTTTTCTCTGGTAAGATACAAAGATCACCGCGTTTCCTCCACATGGAGGAGAAGTCTGGAAA
>NW_006800921.1:8158-9716 GCF_000485575.1 Poecilia formosa | reverse complement strand
CTGTTAGTGGTTCAAAATCTTCACACAACCCAGATGTTCACAGAAGAAGTCTGATCTCCTGTGAACTCGGTAAGTTCCTGTTTCCCAAGGTAATGTAAATGATACTGGCCTCTACTTTCCTGCATATGTTAATCCATGGGCTCCTGTCCTATGTGTTACAACCACAGGGGTTCAAGGAGAAGCTCTACAGATCACCCCATTTTCCTTGGTACTTTTGAATACTTACCCAGCCATAGTTTAATTTTAAATCACCAACAGAAACCTGTTCAAAGTTTAAAAATTTGTTCAAAAAGATCAATCTGTATTAAACACTAAAAATAATCATTTTTTCTCAACAGTGGCTAACACGATTAGCGTGGCTAACACAATTACAGTTTAGTAAAAAGCCTTTTCAGGTAAAATAAAATCTTTAATGTATGTCAGATACGGTACACATTGCATATTGATCTGTTCAGCTAACGTAAGGCTGTAACAGACAGGCTTCAAGGTGTAGAAGTTGTATTGGTACTGCCATTATGCTGTACTTAGCTAAAAGGTTTTCATAATGAATGTGTTTATTGACTTTTTTTTTCATTCACTAAACACAAAGAAAGCAAAGCAATAATACTCACACCAGCACACACTCCTTTGTTCTTATGGATCCTACGACGGTTGAGCTGCAAATGCGATCGTGCACAAGCTTTGATCCAAGCTAGGCATCCTGTTTCAGATTTTGGAAATCTGTGAATTTTAGTTCCACAAATACGATCAGGATACCTGACATCGCCTGAACAGATTCCCCACTGACAGTGGAGAACCATTCTTTTTAGGGTTGTGACGCAAAAACTTTCTGCCGGTCTGCTAGTCCACAATGTACATTAGCATGTGTTTACTACTGTAGCTTGTGTTTGTGAGACGGTCACGCACGTGGTAGCTGCGCTGTGATGTAAAATAGGCATTAGCCAATGAAACGCAGCCCCTGTGGTAAGGTCCATTTCACACCTGTTGCATGCATTGCAAATCACATGTGATACACATGTGAGACATAATGTATGTCTGACATACATGAGATGCACCTGTGTATCACTTGTGAGTCACATATGAAACACGTGACTCACAAGTGGAAATGTGTGAATCACATGTGATTTTGCCATAAAACGTTCCAAAATCACACGTATATGTGTGCTTTCACATGTGATTCACATCATTCATACGTGAAAGGTTGTGAAACACGTGACTCGCATGTGATTACATGTGAGTCACATGTGAAAGTGACATGTGATTTTCATGTGATATTTTTGTAAGGGCTTTCACAAGCCATTACTGCAGCTGCTGGATTCAGGAAGCTGCTTCTTCTTGGTCTGATTGTAAATGTGTGCAGCGCCACCTGGTGGTGCTGGTTGGTAGAGGAAGTGCTGAAAGGTTGGAGGTGTTTGTCAGAGGTGTGTG
Source organism: Poecilia formosa (assembly GCF_000485575.1). Lineage (NCBI taxonomy): Eukaryota > Metazoa > Chordata > Actinopteri > Cyprinodontiformes > Poeciliidae > Poecilia > Poecilia formosa. The sequence goes on along the minus strand of NW_006800921.1, from coordinate 8,288 downwards.
ATGATGGAAGCCTCTCCCTGGTTGGTGAGTCTGAGCTCAGAGATCAAATGTTTGGTTCTTGTTGAACTCTTTGTTGAATGTGATGCAGCTTCTCCTTTTTAATGTTTGTATTTCTGGATATTCCAGTGAG
>NW_006800921.1:0-7214 GCF_000485575.1 Poecilia formosa | reverse complement strand
CTCTCCATCAGATTCCTGTGAACTCACCATCGACACAGACGCAGTGAGCAGATACCTCAAACTGTCTGAAGACAACAGGAAGGTGACATATCTGGAGGAGCTTCAGTCATATCCTGATCATCCAGACAGATTTGCTCATCCTCAGCTGCTGTGTAGAACTGGTCTGACTGGTCGCTGTTACTGGGAGGTCGAGTGGAGAGGAAGAGTTTTTATATCAGTGAGTTACAGAAGAATCAGGAGGAAAGGAAACAGTGAAGACTGTTTGTTTGGAGGAAATGATCATTCCTGGAGTCTGAGATGCTCTGATGGTGGTTACTCTGTCTGGCACAATGACAGAGAAACTCGTCTCTCCTCCTCCTCCGTCTCTAACAGAGTATCAGTGTATGTGGACTGTCCTGCTGGCATTCTGTCCTTCTACAGATTCTCCTCTGACTCACTGATCCTCCTCCACACCTTCAACACCACATTCACTGAACCTCTGATTCCTGGATTTGGGGTCTGGACCAGTTCTGGTTCCTCTTTGTTTCTTATCTGATTTGAGTCTAAAGATTTTCCTCCTGTCAGAGAAACTCTCTCACTGTTGAACAGATAGTTTATCTCTACAATCTATTTCTTGGTGAAACTTTTCTGATTGAGTCCTTGGAAACTTTTTGTCCTTCCAGTCCTTTAAAGATGGAAGCTGGGGTTATTCCAGGATTATTCAGGATTATTCCAGGATCCTCATGTTTTCCTGTTAGTTTCCAGTCAAATCTTCACACTGAATATCAAGATGCTGTTTCTCTTATTTTTTTTCCTTTAATTCATCAGATTTCATTGTAATGTTGATCAGTTTTTCTCTCTGAACATTTTCTGTTTCTGTCGGCTCCTATTTTTCTAAACTTGTCAGATTTGAAGTATCAACATGGCGGCTGTGCGACATATGGGTGTGTCTCGTACTGGAAAAGAGGTTCGAATTAAGAGCGAAATCTACATTTATAGAACTGGTGGGGGGAAAGTGATAGTGGAGGAAGAGTTTCTGAGTTTCATTGTTACAAAAATGAGAACTTTATCTCAGGAGGAAATCGTATTATTGGCCTCAAGCAATTTCTCCTCTGATTGGATTGAGGAGTCAAAGCGTCAATTGTTTGAGTTGTGCACGACTTCAATTCGCTGCATCAAACATAAAGGACCTCAAAAGGATCTTAACAACATAAAGGACTGTATCAGGGTGCTTAACGAGTGTGGTGAAAACATTCCGAGATTCGTTTCGCACTATCTGGATGTACTTCCGCCAGTTGGTTTCGGCAACATGGATGCCTCTGCTCTACTTAGCAGGATGGAGCAGGTGAGCCTGGAGGTCTCTCGCTTAAGGAAAGTCATGGGATCTCAAGCCATTGTGAATGAGAATCTCGAAGCGGTCACCGCAACTCTGGATCGCCGGCTGACCACAGTTGAGGAATATGACTCGACGAGGCAAGCGAATCGGACCAGGGTAGAAGTGCATGGCGAGGAAGCGGTACAGGAGGTGAGGACCTCTGCTCACCACCCACAAGTGCAGCTGTTGGAGGACCTGCCGAAATCACCGCCATGGACCAAAGTGGTAAAGAAAGGGATTAAAAAGCCACATCAAGATCGGAATACAGAGGTTAAGCCCAGGATCGGAGATTTTAAAGAAGTCCCGTCACGGAAACAGCGGCAGAAGCTGGCAATAACCGGAACCAGTGTGGATAACAACATCCCAGTGGTCAAAACTAGGGTGGTGAGTGTTTTTGCAACTCGATTTGCATCTGATCTTGAAACGGATACCTTACGCTCGTATCTGGCTGATAAACTGAGGAAGCCCGTGACACGTCGTAAAATTGAATCCATTCAGAAAAGATTCAGCTTGTTTCATGTTACTGCTGAATGCGAAGATATGATGGATTTGTTTGACCCACAACTATGGCCAGCTGGTGTTTTTGTTCGTCGCTTCTTCGAGGCCCGTAGGTCCAGAGAATCTGGTGAGTCTCTGAAGCGTGTGGTGCCCACTGTGTCCGATGCGCGGTTAGAGAGTCCGTGAGCTATCGAGTCAATATTGGTAGATGGACATTAATATTGTCTCTTACAATGCAAGAGGATTGCCTGTTGGGACTAAGGAGTCGGATAAGCTACGCCGTCTAACTGTAAATACTTTATTGGCGAACTGTGACGTCTTGTGTGTTCAAGAGACTTTTTTACCAAAGCAGGACTTGGAAGGACTCAACTTTCTACATAAAGACTTTTATGGTGTGGGTGAATCTACTACTGATCTGAGAGATGGAATAGTTCATGGTAGAATACCTGGTGGGGTTGCTATTTTATGGAATAAAAAGTATGATCCGTTGGTTAAAGTGTTCAGATTAAACGTCAATTGGGCCATTGGAATTGAGTTTAATGATAATGACCGGAGGGTGATAATTCTTAATATCTACACACCGTATGAATGCCACAGGAATGAAGAGGAATATCTTCTTGGGTTATCTTATATTATGTCTGTTATTCAGGAAAATGATTCATCCTGTTTCTTAATTGTGGGGGACATGAATGCAGATATTTCTGATGAAGGTTCAATATTTGCAAATCATTTGATGCAATTCTGCCTTGATAATGGTCTGGTTTTATCTAGTAAGGTGTTTCTACCTGAGAACAGCTTCACATATGTCAGTGAAGCATGGGGCACAACCTCGTGGTTAGATCACTGTATTTGTACACCTGATTCTCATCAATCTATCAAATCTATGAGTATAAATTACGGGCTCTCGACCTGTGATCACATGCCACTCTCAATTTCTGTAACTATTGGTAACCTGCCAGCTGTTCAGTCTGTTCACAGGAGCATGAATGATAGAAAACTAGACTGGTCTAAAGTTACGGAAAATGACCTGAATGTGTATTTACATCAAACTGAGATCCAGCTGGGTTGCATTGAGCTGCCAAAAGATGCAGTAGCGTGTAGTGATAGTAACTGTAAGCATCCACTGCATGGTATACAGCTATGCAACTTGTATGAAAATATTGTGAAGTCTCTACGTGGCTCCAGTAGGGCATTGTATAAGACCAAGCTGCAGAAAGCAAGACCAGGTTGGAATGAACATGTGAAGGAGCTTCATGCTGAAGCCAGGCGGGCCTTCAAGGCTTGGGTTGAGGGAGGCAGACAAAAGCAAGGTCTCCTCTTCCAGTATAAAAAACAAGCAAATGCGAAATTTAAATATGCTTTACGCTTCATAAAAACACATGAGAATAAAATGAAGTCTAATCTGCTTGCAAGGAAAATGCAAAATAGATCCTCAAATGATTTCTGGAAGGAGATAAAGATTACAAATAATTTTCACATAAGTCTGCCAACTAATATTGATGATGCTAGTGGGGCAGAAGAAGTTACTCGGTTGTGGGAGAAGCATTATTATGATTTATTTAACTGTGTTAAAAGCGCCCCGTTAAGGATGGACAGCATTGCACATGATGAAGACGTGAATGTGTCAGTTCATGAAACATATGACGCAGTCATGATTCAAAAGAATAATAAGGCCTGTGGTATGGATGAGATTTCTGCAGAGCACCTGAAATTCTCAAGCAAAAAACTTTTTCCTTTGCTTGCCCTGTGTTTTAATGGTTTTTTAGTTCATGGTATTTTACCTGATTCACTTTCAGCCGTTATATTAGCTCCCATTTTAAAAGATAAAGCCGGCAAAATAAATAATAGGGATAATTATCGACCCATAGCTTTAGCCATTGTATTATCCAAGGTTCTGGAGAAGATTATATTGAATAAGATTGAGCATTTTCTTTTTACTTCTGAAAACCAATTTGGTTTTAAATCGCAGCATGGCACTGATATGTGTATATTTGCTCTGAAAGAGATTTTAGATTTGTATAACAGACATAATTCTACAATTTTTATGCGTTTTATTGATGCCTCAAAGGCTTTTGATCGGGTTAATCATGACAAGTTATTTCACAAGCTACATAACAGAGGGGTTCCTGGATCTATTGTCAGGATTTTGTCCTTTTGGTACACGCATCAGCTGATGTATGTAAGATGGGGTAATTGTGTGTCAGCCCCTTTTAAAATAAGTAATGGGGTTAGACAGGGTAGTATCTTGTCTCCTCTTCTGTTTAATGTATATATGGATGATTTATCAAATTGGTTGCAACAATGTGGGACAGGCTGTGTTGTTGGTGGGACTATAATTAACCATCTTATGTATGCCGATGATTTAGTTATTTTCAGTCCTTGTAGTGCTGGTCTTCAACAACTACTGAGGACCTGCTCAAACTATGGTCAGGAGTATGACATTCAGTACAATGCACTGAAAAGTAATATTATGATTGTAAGGACCAAGGAGGATCAGAAGTTGGTACTTCCAGATTTCTTCTTATCGGGTGTTGTTCTTAGAGTTTGTACTGCTGTGAAATATCTGGGTCACTATATAACTGATGATTTAACCGATGACATGGACATCAATAGACAACGGCGCCTAGTGTATGCACAAGCCAACATGCTGTTACGTAAGTTTCGGATGTGTTCTGTCTCAGTCAAAGTGGCTCTCTTTAAGGCATTCTGTACCCCACTGTATACTGCTCACCTCTGGAGGCAGTATAAACAAAGTACCCTACAGAAGCTTAAGGTAGCCTACAATGACGGAATGAGGCTGCTGCTAAGGATGCCGAGATGGACCAGTGCTAGTCAGACATTTATCGGTGTTGGGGTCTCCACTTTTCATGCTGTGTTGCGATGTCTTATGTACAGGTTCATGGGGAGGCTATGTGTCTCTACAAACAACATTATCTTGTCACTAACAGACATCTCACGAAGTTCAGTCAGGTGTAAGTCCAAAATGTGGACTCACTGGCGATGTAGCCTTATGGCAATTCAGTGACTTGGTTATGTGACTACTCTAGTTAAAATTTTTATTACTGTATTTTTACTCTATGGACCTATTCTGCGTCTTTAATAAAGTTGATTGATTACATTTTCCTTTTGTTTATTTGCTTCAGTTTTTCTTCATGTATTTTAGAGAAATAAAAACATTTTTCTCCTTCTGCATTTGGTTCATTTGCTGCTCATTCTGTTCTTTTCCTGTTCAATTTCACAGACGTAGCGCCGTTCGCCTCCCACCAGCCAGAGTTTTATTAGAACATTAAACCTTTTTAAAGCTGCAGCATTTAACTTAAAATAAGTTTTAATGTAATTTTCTCTGTGAGATAATCTGAGAAACAAATGTAGTTCCTCTGCCTCCTCCTTGTGTTCTGCTGAATCACTCCACTGGGTCAGAACCAACCCATCAGAACCAGAACAAAACAATGAGCCATGAGCTGCAAGTATTGAACATGTTTTTGTCTAAATTAGGTGATTTTATGGATCCATTTTGCCAGATCACATTGTAGCATTTCTACCTAAAGAGAAACATTAACAGCCAATCAAAGTGATCAATATCAGTGATCGCCAGGAAAAACCCTGATTGGATCGTCTCGACCCGGGAGGAACATGAAGGTTTAGAAGTTCATTGAAATCTTTTCTGTATTGAATGAAGCAACATTTGGGGAACTTGTGAATTACATTATTTATCATACTTGGTTCTGCTGAAAATAATTAAACTTAATCTGAATTATTCTATTGTCATTATTGCACAACATTTCAAATGTTCTAATAACTGCAGTGGATTTACATATTTTAAATGTTTAATTCCTCCTGATGGAAATCCTGACACATCAACGACCCTGAAACAGACGTTCCTCCAGAATCTCAGTGATTTCCTTTGGTTTCAGTTTTGCATCCACATCAGCAGAAAGAGGTTTTGAAACCACTGAAATATCATCAGCAGCAATAATTTCAGCATTAAAAGCTGAAATCTGACTTCATCTAGTTGAGCATCAAGTCCTTGAATGGAGGTTTTAGACTCCTGGTAGTTTGAGCAGTGAATGTAACAAACAGCCATTGGTAGAAAAAGCTGCTGTTCCTGTAAATTAGGGGTCCCCAAACTTTCTCCATTGATTTTTACCCAGAAAGCACATGGGCAAAACCCATGAGTGAAACGGTGACTGGGACTGACTAGTATATATTCCATTGAGGGAAATAACATATTAATTTCTCCTATGTTAACATAAAGGCTCGTTTTGAAGTATAAGCTGCTACTTACAGGCATTGCTTCGAAGAATTCAACCTGGAATGCGGCGTTCATGTGTGTTCATCTGCTCTACCGTTAGCAAACAACCGTACTGATTAAATAACATAAAAGTCAAGCAGTTCCCTAAAAGTCCAACAGATGGCAGCAATGCGCCATACAAAACAAAACACCCACAGTTTACAGGACACACTTCCTGCTAAAGAGCCCCCTGGTGGTTGAGTAAAAATCCACATATAAACCGGAAAATACAATAAATGAAAAAAAATCTGAATCCTCTCTGGCATTGTTCAGGGGGCCGGACCAAATGTGGAGGCGGGCCGCGGGCCGAAGTTTGGGGACCCCTGCTGTAAATGAACCAACAGTTTGATCTGATCTGTCAGCCTCCTCTCATCAGTAGAAGAGGCTCCTGATGGACCTGATGGTCCAGAGCAGTGCTGGCTGCAGAGTCAACACATTTAATCAGGGGGATTTTCCACTTCCTGCTCCATCGTTGACATAGAAGTAAAATGGATGAGGGTCCAAAGCAGAGAAACACTGAACACACCAGTTTCTTACTGCAGAGAACACACAGGCCTGGTTCTGGTCCAGATTCTGGTCAACTGATGGTAACACAGCTGGATCAGCTGAAGGCTGTTCCCTGATGACTTCTGTTCCAGCATCAGACTGATGACTGCAGTCGGGTCGACATCCTGATCTCTGTCCTCATCAGAACATCTCAGGTTCTCATCACACTGTCATCTTACAGCTTCAGGATCCAGAACCCACCGTTCATCCATCACATCGTCTCTGTTTGGTTCTGGTTCTTCCACCGACTCTGAATCTCCTCAGAAAAGTTTCTGTCTTAATGCTTTTCACAGACTCAATGTCCTCAGAACCAGGAAGTTCTGCAGCCAGAACAGCAGAAGAGCTGATGGGTTTGGACCTTCATGATGTTGGAATAATAAAAGTTCTGACTGGATACCAACATGAATCAGCAGAATTTTAATGCTGGTGGAAAAAAGACCCAAACAGGCGACAAGAAGGTGAATCAGTGACAAACAGCCTCACAGCAGAGGGATGAACCACGGCTCTTCCTCCTCCTCCTCCTCC
>NW_006800920.1:69785-77810 GCF_000485575.1 Poecilia formosa | reverse complement strand
ACAGCACAATCACACCCAACATGACTTTCACTTTGTTTGGAACATGACACCATTGTTCTGTCTATGGGGTTTGAAGAGCTGGGAAACCAGCATATAAACATGTTACAAGTAAATGAGACGAGTTCTTGTCTTGGTCAGAGTTTTGAGCTGTAGACTGTAACTCACTGCATTCACTGCTGGCTGGTGAGCAAGTAAAACATGTAAAGAGACAAATTATTGGGATGTTTGTTGTGGTGATTCTTTATGACGAGTGTTTCTAACTTATCTTTTAATTTATTTTGTTCGATATCCTTGAGGATCAACAAATGTTCCTGTAGATATTAACTGTAGATATCTGGAATTGAAACCTCCATAAAACATAACAGAGACGCTTGCAGTGAGGTTTATTAACAATGGAAAAACAAAAAGCAATTTTTCTTTTTCTCTTTTCCCCCTAAAAAACGTAAACAAGCAATGCTTAGCCGGGCAGGTAAAGGTGATACTCTGGGGGAAATCCTGCTTCTCAGTGGAGATAAGCTGAGCCTGATTGAACATAATATGCCTGGTGGTCACATGCAGAACTGATCGACCGGTTTGGAGGTGGAGTTGAGGTTGCAGTGCACAGCGATCTCAAAGTACCGTATGTTCATTCTGGTCAGAATAAACAGTTTTGTTATTTTCTCAGTCTTAGAGTGTTAAGTTTGAGTTGAGTTAAAGTGGTTAAAAAAATACAAGCACATTTTTCCTTATGGTCAGAAGATAAATTGGACCTGAACTTAGAATTACCAAAATCTTTTATTTGCTTTATGCCAGAAAACAGGGAGAGAATGTCAATAATGTTTTGACTGATTTTCATACATAAAAATTTCTAATTTTAGAATAATCCAAGAAAAAGCTGCATAGATGAATAAAGGGTTTAAAGTTAAAAGTTAATTATTTGACTCAAAATGAAAAGTTTTTGTTTTGTGTTTTTGTCCAGATCTCCGTCAATGCTGCGTGTGTAAAGAGGACGGAGTTCTCAATGAGCTCAGCAACCAGGAAGGGAGCTCCACTTTAGAACAAGAGGAACCAGAACATCAACAGCTCAAAGAGAAGCCACTCTGCAACAGGCAGGATGAAGAGCAGCTTGTGCTGAAACTGGAAACTGATGACATTTTGGTGAATCTTTCTACTAGGCACAGAATTCACAAAGAAACAGAACCACAGAGAAACCAACTCATCTCTCATGGTTTTTCTGAAAACCATGAGAAAAACCATGAGAATCAGGATCAGGAAGGAAGCAAATCTGAGGACTCAGGAAAAAAGAGAGATGTAAAACAGAAACGTCAGAGATATCAGAGAACCAAACAGCAGAAAGGTAAAACTGAGAGTTCAAAACAGAAAACATACAAGACAGCTCATCCAGACCAAAAACAATATTCTTGTAAAATCTGTGGTGAAGCCTTTTCTCAAAGCAGTTCCTTGACAACACACATGAGAACTCATTCAGACAAGAAACCTTTGACATGTTCATCTTGTGGAAAAAGTTTCACAAGCAAATCAAACTTATTTTGTCACATGATGGTTCACACAGGAGAGAAGCCTTTTTCATGTGAGACTTGTGGAAAAAGTTTCAGAGTCAAATATCATTTACTTCGTCACATAATGATTCACACAGGAGAGAAGCCATTTTCATGTGGGACTTGTGGAAAAAGTTTCAGAGACAAATATCATTTACTTCGTCACATAATGATTCACACAGGAGAGAAGCCTTTTTCATGTGAAACTTGTGGAAAAGGTTTCATAACCAAAGCTGAGTTACTTCAGCACATGAGACATCACACAGGAGAGAAACCTTTTTCATGTGTGACTTGTGGAAAACATTTCTTAACCAAAGCTGAGTTACTTCATCACATTAGACGTCACACAGGAGAGAAGCCTTTCTCATGTGGGACTTGTGGAAAAAGTTTCAGAGTCAAAGCTTATTTACTTCGTCACATAATGATTCACACAGGAGAGAAACCTTTTTCATGTGTGACTTGTGGAAAAAGTTTCATAACGAAAGCTGAGTTACTTTCTCACATAAGACGTCACACAGGAGAGAAACCTTTTTCATGTGTGACTTGTGGAAAAAGTTTCCCATGGAAGTCTCAGTTAGTTGTTCACATGAGGATTCACACAGGTGAGAGGCTTTTCTCATGTATGCGCTGTGAAAAAAGGTTTATCAGGAAATCAAATTTAAATAGACACATGGCAATTCACAGAGTTCAGAAGACTTTCTTTTGTGGGACTTGTGGAAAAGGTTTCTGTCAAAAATACATTCTAACTGGTCACATGAGAATTCACACAGGTGAGATGCCTTTCAAATGTTCAAGATGTGGGAAAAGTTTCAGATACAGAAATTGTTTATACAGTCACATGAGGATCCATACAGATGAGAAGCCTTACTCTTGTGGGACCTGTGGGAAAAGGTTCTGTCAAAAAAGTCATTTAACTCGTCACATGAGGATTCATACAGATGAGAGGCCTTTCTCATGTGGGACCTGTGGAAAAAGTTACAAACACAAAAGCAGTTTATTTGGCCACATACATACACATTCAAATGTAAAACCTTTCTTATGTGGGACCTGTGGAAAAGGCTTCAGTCAACAGAGCAGTTTAACTAAACACATGAAGACTCATACAGGATGAACGGCATAATCTGACCCTCAAGTACCAAAACACAATAATTCGGGGCCGTGCAGAGACCACTCAAAAAACAAAGGCACATCTTACCGCATTCTAGACAGAATATTAACAAAGCCACACAGCTTTCAGAGTTTAATAAACAATGATAAATTACAAAATTGTGAGATGTACAATCAAAGCCAAGGAAAATCTCTATATAGAGCAGTGTTTCTCAATTCCGGTCCTCACAGCCCCCCTGCCCTGCATGTTTTAGGTGTTTACCTTCTGCTACACACCTGGATTGTATCTGTGGGTGATTAACAGCCTTCTGCAGTACCTGATGGTTGTGCAATCATTTGAATCAGCTGTTCTGGAATAGAGGCACATCTAAAATATGCAGAGCAGGGGGGCCTGAGGACTGGAATTCAGAAGCACTGATAGAGCATACATCTATATTCTGCGAACCAGACCCTAAACTTACTTAACGTCTGGGTTGAGTTTTTTTCCCCTTCATTAATGACACTTTTATTACATTATATCTATCATGGTAATTCAGGGTGAGTTTATTTTTAATTCTAAATGAATATCCTTGTTGGACTTTTATTTAAGTGCTATTCTCCTCCAAGATACATTTACTTAACGCCAGAATAAATGCAATTTACATTATGCAGCAAAGGACATTAGAAGACAAATATCCATTATGGAGATGATCGGTTTTGCATGGGCGATGTGCCCCCTATGGCATAAGTGATACTGAAGAATGACCGCTATCATTAACGATAGGGAAAAAGTTTTTTAGTTATCTTGCTTTGCTAGCAAAGTCGTTAGCTAGCAGCTAGCTAATAGCGCAACAACAGCCTAATGTCTGTATGATAAAAATACTGAATCGATAGATAAGAACAGTTCTTCCTCACCTGGCTGTCTCCTCCCGCTCAGTCGTTCTTCAGAGAAAGGCAGACGCAGAGGCCTGTCAGTGTCTGTGGTATTTCATTACCTCTCTGCTTAAACTGTGACTCCGTGCTGAAGCAGAAACGATATTTCAACGTTTTCCGTCATCTGACAAGTAGCAAGTCTACTCCACTTTATTCACCAAAAACGTTTTTTTTATTTAATTCACCAAAAACTGTTCTGTAATCTGGAATGTTTGCTACAATGAGCTCCAGTTAGCCGCCTAATCTCACTGCGTGAGAGGCAACTGCGTCATTCGTCACGGGCAAAAGGTCAAAGGTAACAAGGTGACCGGAGGGCTTATTATGTTGTACAAAAAACCCCCAACAAAAAACCAAAGGAGCAAAAGGGGCAGGTGCTCAAGCCCACCTGACCCCCTCTGCACGTGCCTGCAATATCTCACAGTTTGGAAGCAGAGTAATTACAGCTGGGTAGCATTTCTATAATGTAGCATCTTGGAGAAGAAAAGCATTTAAAATAGAACGTTTATCTAAAATGCTAAACTTACACTTTATACGGTCAGTTTTGTCTTTTCATTTAAAATGGTTTTTAAGTGAGATATTAAGAGCTTACAAACTTATGCATGCATATATTTAAAAAAAATTTCTAATCTAATGAGATATTAATAGTCTGTTTATCTCTTGAAGTAACAATGGATCTGAATGTTTTCAGATTTGAGCTTGTAAAACTGCTATTGTATGTCTATTCCTTGTACTTTGTTTTATTTATTTTGGTCAGAGGATGCATGTTAGCTATATGAAACTATGTCAACTGTTGGCATAGGTATATTTAGATAAAAAATTTTATCCTAAATTTCAATCTATATTTACTTTACTTTTTCCATTGCATTCTCTTGAGTTTTTGATTCAGGGAGAAAATACTGTTGATTTTATGATGGCAACAATAAGGACGTTTCTACATTTGCTAAGTTATGATGAAAACTCAGATGTTTTTGTCAAAACACAATAAGGCGCACCTAAAAACCTTCAATTTCCTCAAAAGCCGACAGTGCGCCTTATAATCCGGTGCGCATTATATATGGACCAATATTGAGCCAAAACAGGTCTAGCAACTACGGTGAGCAGCCGCCGACTTCATTTTCGCACGTAGAAGAAGAAGCGCGCGGTGTATGCTGGGATAGTTGTTAGAATGCTGGTTTGTTAATAAAGTCTGACTGACCTGTCTACCTACCAGCCGTCTAGAATCAGGTCGTCTGCAGGTCATTTAGCACCACGTTCTCCTCCATCATGCTGTGTGTAAACGGAGAAGGGTGACCATCATCCGGCCCAGGAAGGCTCTCGGAGTCAGACTGTTTTGTTGACATTCCCTTTAGTGCAGCTCCATCTAGTGGATGCATAACATAACTCCAGCCTCTACTGTAGCATCTATTCTATGCGCCTTATAATGTGGTGCACCTTATATATTAAAAAAGTTTTAAAATAGGCCATTCAGTGAAGGTGCGCCTAATAGTGTGGAAAATATGGTACTTTACTTTTTCATTACTTTCTCTTGAGTTTTTTATTCAGGGAAAAAATAGTAATGATTATGTGATGGCAACAATGCAGACGTTTCTACGTTTTGCTGTTATGATGAAACCTGAGATGTTTTCCCTTTTATGTTAAAACATCTGCATTGACTTTAAAGTTATATTTCTTTTATTCATGTGACTTTTGTTTTATCTGTAATAGTATTTGTTTGAGAAGGTTTTTATTTTTTTTAGGATGTTAGAAAATGTATTGGTGATATAGATTCAATTTCAGATAGAAATGTGACTAGATAAAACTGTTTCTATATTATTCTAATATGATAAAGTTTTTTAACCATAATGATGGTCTTTGTCTTTTTTCAGTTCAGTAGAGGCTTGAGACCAACGTAAAAGTTCCTGTTTCTTGAATATTTTCTCTCACAATTTCTCCCAAGCAACTGTCTTTTTTTCAACATTCTTTAAGAGTATGCAGTATTATGAAGCCAACATATATGCATCTATGTACATATATGTACATATACATGATACAACAAAGAAAAAAGGATTAGTGTCTCAGAAAACATTTAATTTCCATTTCATGAATTGACATCTCAGAAAAGTCCTTATGGGCTCACATGAATGGTAGGCACATCGATCCAGCATCTTCCATTAAAAAAAGAGAAACAGACAGACAGAGTGGACTGACACAACTTCATGTAACCCATAATATCTCGCAATTATATTAAGGTCTTTAAAGTTTGTATTGTATGGTTGGTGTTCTAAACAAATGTCAATAAGAAAAAATATGAATCGAAGGTTAGCTTAAATTTACATGTTTGAGACTGAAAGCCATTGTGTAGCAGCTTTCATAAAAGTTACATTTGAAGCTGTAAATGTGTCTGACCAGTCCAGGTTTTCCCCAACTGGTTCTTAACCAGTGAACGATAGAGACACGAACCACTGCTTCAGCTCTGCAACGACCAAGCAGATGTAGAAAATAATTCATCAAGTGCACTGCACTAATTTATGAGGGTATGTCTGATAAATAACTACTTTTCCTTTATTGTTGTAATCTAATGCAATGTTAGAGATTGACCAGCAGATGTCGCCCTATTAGAATTTACTAAATGCATAGAAACGCTGGAATCAATAAACATAACTGCTACGTAGAGAATTTGATCCAGAACCAAAAACAACGACGCTAACAAAGATTTTCATAAAAAAAAATTTAAAAAAAAATCTGATGGACATTTTTAAAACTTATTCTGACCCACGAATGAGAATGATAATCAGGATATTTTAAGAAGCTAAGTAGTGCTGTCTTCTGCATGTCTTTTTTTTTTACATCCAACTGTAGACTTTAAAGTTTCTTTTAAACGAAATAATTTCTGAAAAAACATCTGGTGTGGAATGTGTTAGTAGAGCATATATATATATATATATATAGAGAGAGAGAGAGAGAGAGAGAGAGAGAGAGAGAGAGAGAGAGAGAGAGAGTCTTTGTGCCGGCTGTCGCCTTTATTTTTACTTTCAAATAAAGGCCACTAGAGCCAACAAAACCTTAAGAAAAAAAAAAGAACCTGGGCCTGAATCAGTCACGTGGTACGGCCCTTAAACGTCACATCCTGCTCCACAAACAAACGTTTCAATACACATTTCCTAAAAATCCTCCTGGTTTATTCGACACACGCCCCTAAGCCTCGGCTAGTTTAAGGTAAATATGTGAATATTTGCTGTAAAAATGTCTCCAGTTCCGTCTCATACAGAGTTTATCAACGAGCTGTTAACTCCTGCTGAATATCATTCACAGAGTTGGAAGAAATCAGTGTTAAGTCCGAGGAAAAGATGGAGGATCAGCGCAGACTGCTGGATTTTAGCCGGATACCGAAGATCATCTTACACAGGATAGGTACGAAACACCTTCACGTTTTACTGGTGATATGAGACACGAAAGCGGAGAAAAGCTGGAGGAAAAACACGAGACAGATTAAAGGAAACAATGTGTGAGACCGAATTAGGATGAATGTTTTACAGAATGAAATAAACTGATAAGACAGAAACGGTGCACTGGTTGGACAGCGTTTGCTGTGGCAGGCAGTTCTATCATTAAATGGGCTTTAACAAACTTTCATTCGATTAGATATGTTTAAACAATATAATTATGTTTTTGTCCAGACAAAATATGTCTTTGAGATATATTTAATTACATACTGACTAGTATAAATCATAAATTTAAGATGTTTGGTGGTTTCAGTTCAAGATATCTACAGTGTATTACTATCTGAAGCTCACATTTCATATAATCAAATTAAGACTAGTCAAAGTAAATCTGAAATATTCCACTTTTTGTTCTGACTAATAACAATTCAAATCCAGAAGATAAGCAACACCATTGTTCTGTCTATGGGGTTTGCAGAGCTGGGAAACCAGCATATAAACATGTTACAAGTAAATGAGACGAGTTCTTGTCTTGGTCAGAGTTTTGAGCTGCAGACTGTAACTCACTGCATTCACTGCTGGCTGGTGAGCAAGTAAAACATGTAAAGAGACAAATTATTGGGATTTTTGTTGTGGTGATTCTTTTTGACGATGAGTTTCTGCATAATATATCTTTTAATTGATTTTATGTTTTTTGTACGGTGTCCTTGAGCATCAAGAAATGTTCCTATCAATAAAATGTTAAATTATTAATTATCTGAAATATGTTTCAGGCAGTGATTCACTGTAGATATCTGGAATTGAAACCTCCATGAAACATAATAGTAAATCTGACGTCATTCATACTTTTCAGAATTTAATTGAAGATATTTCAAATACATGTTTGTCTAGTTGTAGTGTAGATATATATCAAGTCATAAACTAATTTCAGCTATTAGGCTATGTTATAAGTAAATGAAACTTATTGTTTTTATATCTTTATTGAAAGTCCAGCAGCGTTTAAAGACTCTCCAACTGAAACTAGTCAGAGGCAGAGAACTGATATGAGA
>NW_006800920.1:66419-68891 GCF_000485575.1 Poecilia formosa | reverse complement strand
GTATGCGTTGAATATTTGCTCTTGTATGCATGAACTGAGTAAAAGAATTTAACAGAAACAATTAAAATTTTCTATTACAATGGCAGAAGATGTGGCTGTGTGGAGGCACCGAGTCTCCAGAGATTTTGTTTTCTCTGTATCTGTGGCTTTTGTATAATTTTCCTCATGATCTGAAGATAAATTGGACCTGAACTCAGAATTACCGAAACAATTTATTTGCTAAATACCAGAACACATAGCAAAAAGGTCTGTGATATGTTTGGACTGATTTTCACACATTAAATCAAAATCAAATCAAATTTTATTTGTATAGCACATTTCAGCAGCAAGGCATTTCAAAGTGATTCATAGTTTGAGTCAAAATGAAAAGCTTTTGTTTTGTGTTTTGCTCCAGATCTCTGTCAATGCTGTATGTGTAAAGAGGACAGGGTTCTCAATGAGCTCAGCAACCAGGAGGGGAACTCCACTTTAAAACAAGAGGAACCAGAACCTCTGCAGATAAAACAGGAACCAGAACCTCTACCGATGAAACAGGAGCAAGAAGAACCAGAACATCAACAGTTCAAAGAGGAAGAGAAGCAACTCAGCATCAGTCGGGATGAAGAGCATGTTGTGCTGAAACAGGAGACTGATGACATTTTGGTTAATCCTTCTAATGTGCCAAGAATCCACAATGAAGCAGAACCACAGAGGAACCAACTCATCTCTCATGGCTCTTCTGAGGATGAGAACCAGGAACAGGAAAGAAGCAAATCTGAAGACCCAAGAAACAGAGATGAGAATCAGAAACGAAATGAAATGTATCAGAAAACCAAACAGCTGAAAAGCACAACTGAGAGTTCAGAACAAAAAACACACAAGAAAGCTCACCAAGACCAAAAGCTATATTCCTATAAAATTTGTGATGAATCTTTTAATAAGGCAAGTTTATTGACAACACACATGAGAACTGACACGGGCAAAAAGCCCTTCACATGTTCAACTTGTGGAAAAAGTTATGACCACAAGGCTGGATTAATTTATCATATGAAAGTTCACTCAGGTGAAAAACCTTTCTCATGTACAAGCTGTGAAAAAAGGTTTACCAGTAAAGTAAATTTAACTGATCACATGAGGATTCACACAGGTCAGAAGCCTTTCTTATGTGGGACTTGTGGAAAAGGTTTCTATCGAAAATATATTCTAACTGGTCACATGAGAATTCATACAGGTGAGATGCCATTCAAATGTCCAAGATGTGGGAAAAGTTTCAGGAACAGTAGTTGTTTATATCGTCACATGAAGACGCATACGAATGAGAAGCCTTACTCTTGTGGAACCTGTGGAAAAAGGTTCCGTCAAAAAGGCACTTTAACTCGTCACATGAAGACTCATACAGATGAGAGATCTTTCTCATGTGGGACCTGTGGAAAAAGTTACAAAATCAAAAATGATCTAATTGGCCACATAAAGACACATACTAGTGAGAACTTTTTCTCTTGTGAAACCTGTGGAAAAGGGTTCAGTCTGAAAAACCATTTAACTTCTCACATGTGGACTCATACAAGTGAGAAGCCTTACTCTTGTGGAAACTGTGGAAAAGGTTTCCATGAAAAAAGGTTTTTAAATGATCATATGAGAACTCATACAGGTGAAAAGCCTTTCTCTTGTGGGACTTGTGGAAAAAGTTTCCATCAAAAAAACATTTTAACTTCTCACATGAGAACTCATAGAGATGAGAAGGCATTTTCTTGTGGGTTTTGTGGAAAAAGTTTCTGTTATCAAAGCAATTTATCTAGTCACCTGAGAATTCATTCAGATGAGAAGCCTTTCTCATGCGAGACTTGTGACAAAAGTTTCCGCTATCAAAACAGTTTAACTCGTCACCTGAGGACTCATACTGGTGAGAAACCGTTTTTATGTGGGACTTGTGGAAAAGGATTCAGTCATCAGAGCAATTTAACTCGTCACATGAGAATTCATACAGATGAGAAGCCTTTCTCATGTAAGACTTGTGGAAAGGGTTTCCGTCTAAATAGCCAGTTAACTGGTCACTTGAGAATCCATGTGGGTGAAACGGCAAAATCTGACCCTCAGGCACCAAGACACTCAGTAACTTAGTGTTTGGAAGCAGAGTAATTACAGCTGGGTAACATTTCTGTAATGTATCAGCTTGGAGAAGAAAAGAGTTTAAAACAGGACGTTTATTTAAAACACTAAACTTTCACTTTATTCTGTCAGTTTTATCTTTCCATTTAAAATGATTTTAAAGTGAGATATTAAGAGCTTACAAAGTTATGCATGTATTTTAATGTTTTTTCTGATCTAATGAAATATTAATAGTCTGTCTCTTGAAGTAACAATGGGTTTGAATGTTTTCAGATTTAGACTTGTAAAGCTGTTATTGTATGTCTATTCCTTGTACTTCTACTTTGTTTTATTTCATTCATTTAGCTCAGGATGCATGTTAGCTGTTACTATAGGAACTATTGG
>NW_006800920.1:63751-66409 GCF_000485575.1 Poecilia formosa | reverse complement strand
GCTAATTGTTAGCGTAGCAGCTAACGTTTTCATATCGTTTTCTAATGAGAGCTGATAAAAAACCGCTGTTCTTTCTTCATAATGAAGATGTAAGAACACAAATACACTTATAAAAAATGTCCACACTCCAGCTTTTGGTTTATGCAGTCATCTTCAGTCAGTTTAATAGATGAACTCTCACCTTGCCCAGACATTTAAAGTTTTGTGTTTGTGTTTTATAAAATTAAAAAAAAAAAATTTAAATAAATTTTTAAAAATTTATTTAAATTTTTTTTTTTTAATTTTATAAAACACAAACACAAAACTTTAAATGTCTGGGCAAGGTGAGAGTTCATCTATTAAACTGACTGAAGATGACTGCATAAACCAAAAGCTGGAGTGTGGACATTTTTTATAAGTGTATTTGTGATCTTACATCTTCATTATGAAGAAAGAACAGCGGTTTTTTATCAGCTCTCATTAGAAAACGATATGAAAACGTTAGCTGCTACGCTAACAATTAGCGTTTACTCCGGGTCAATTAAGCTACATAGGAAATATTTTTCGGTTGTTGAGAAGCGAATTTCTGGCTGCAAAGTCAAGTAATTCTGATCTTTCATCCTTACCTGTGAAAGGTAATGGCAATGAATCCAGTTTGTTTCGTAAAACAGTTTAAACAAGTCCACACAGCACAGGACTTAAGGAGCTCCGATTGCCCTGCTGCCACATAGAAGATGGCGGACGCTGTTATGTACGACTCCATGAGGCATCTACATACATGATGTTTATGCCGCTGTTAGAGAAGTTCATTAAAAACCAGGGATTTTGTGAGGAAAGATCAGTCAGGATCAGAGCTGGAGCTGCTGTTCTTCAGTCTGTTTCCCAGCTTAGCTTCTCCATGTCGGTATTTAGCTATAAAGATGCTACGAGTCAGAGCCCAACATGCTGAAAATGTCTTTTTCTGAATGTGAAGGATACATATATGTATTTGCTATTACACTTTTGGATAATTTCTCTTTTATCCTTGGCTTTAGCCTGTGAACCAGGACGTCTCAGAAGTCATTGGAGTTCTCCCAGTGTGACCAGCAGACTGAAGCCCTGCCTGAGCCAGTGTTCCCAGTATAATAAATAAATGTTTTATTCTTTCACTTTTTTAAAAAAAATATTTGAATCTGAAGTTTTAGTGTATTAATACAGCTTATGTAATGAAATAAAAATAATTTACTCTGTTAGAATTATTTTAACGCTTTGTTGTTAATAGCAGAGTTTACTTACTGTAGTAAATATTTTTTTCTCTGGAAAAAGTCAGAAAAAAATGTAGTTTAATGTTTGACAATGACTGCTTTATAAACCAAAAGTCATTTCTCAATGTATAAAAGACAAATACAAGAAAATTATTTTTCTTGTCTTGAAACGTTAAATGTACATTAAATTATGGAATTATGTAAATATGTTCTTTAATTAAACACTGTAAAAGCGTGTCTGTTCATCAATGACAATATAAAAATTATCAGAATAATTTCTATCAAAAACATTGTGCTCTTTATTCAGAAATGCCCCAAAACAATTAAATAATCACATCAGAAGTTAGAAACTCTGACTTTAGTCATTTCTTTGACTGACAAATATACTAATGGGTGTAAGAAAATGTGTCAATGGCAGGTATTAATTTAAAATACTTTGTAGAACGGCACTTTCTGAAGTTCGGTCCATTTACCTGTATTAGCTTACTGGCACATATTACACATTCAATATGGCGGACGCTGTTACGTATCACAACAAAGGGCCGACGCGTCCCATGAGGTGTCTACGCATTTATGTCTGTGGTCTATGGATGAAACAGCAGCGTTTCAGCGCAATATTTACCCGGTAGCAAACCGATGAACCTGTTCCGGAATCAGTCACGTGGTACGGGGCGCTCGCCCGCCTTCAAACGTCACATCCTGCTCCATGAACAAAAGCTTCAATACACGCTTCCTAAAATTCCTCCTGGTTTACTCGACGCTCGCTTCGAAGCCTGGGCACAGAAAGCACATCGCTAGTTTAAGGTAAATATGTGAATATTTGCTGTGAAATGTCTTCAGTTCCGCCTCAGAGTTTTTCAACGAGCTGTTACCTCCTGCTGAAATATCATTCACAGAGTTGGAAGAAAACAGCGTCAAGATGGAGGAAAAGATGGAGGATCATCGCAGACTGCTGGATTTTACCCGGAGACCGAAGATCATCTTACACCGGATAGGTACGAAACACCTTCACGTTTTACTGGTGATATGAGGCACGAAAGCGGAGAAAAGCTGGAGGAAAAACACGAGACAGATTAAAGGAAACAATATGTGAGACCGAATTAGGATGAATGTTTTTTTCAAAATGAAATAAACTGATAAGACAGAAACGGAGCACTCGTTGGACAACGGGAAGTTAGGGAGGGCAGGTCGATTATAAAATAAATTAAGAAGTTTTATTATTATTATTCCATAAAGTGCACCAGCATCGGTTGTGGCAGGCTGTTCTATCATTAGATGGGTTTTACCAATCTTTCATTCTGTATATCTGAAATTAGATTTTGACTAGATATGTTTAAACTATATATATTGTATAATTCACTGCACGCAAATGTGATGGAGATGAACAAAGGAACACCGACTTCAGTAACAGAAAACTGGTCAGTATGTGGAGATG
>NW_006800920.1:47751-62949 GCF_000485575.1 Poecilia formosa | reverse complement strand
AACACACACCAAACCCCCCCCACCAACCCAAGTTTTTGGCACATTGGAAGGAATTACCAAAATGATTTATTTGCTAAATGCCAGAACAGATAGCAAAAAGGTCTATAATACGTTTTGACTGATTTTCACACATTAAATCAAAATCAAATCAAATTTTATTTGTATAGCACATTTCAGCAGCAAGGCATTTCAAAGTGCTTTACATCATAACAAACACAGAGTCATGTAACATTGAATCAATAATCAAAAACGATACACAGAATTTTTTTTAGTCTAATCTAAGAAAAGGCTGTTTAGATGTATCAAGGGATTAAAGTCACTGTTTGACTCCAAACTAAAAGTTTTTGGTTTGTGTTTTGCTCCAGATCTCTGTCACTGCTGCATGTGTAAAGAGGACGGGGTTCTCAATGAGCTCAGCAACCAGGAGGGTAACTCCACTTTAAAACAAGAGGAACCAGAACTTCTACAGATAAAACAGGAGCAAGAAGAACCAGAACATCATCAGTTCAAAGAGGAAGAGAAGCAACTCTGCATCAGGCATGATGAAGAGCAGCTTGTGCTGAAACAGGAGACTGATGACATTTTGGTAATTCCTTCCAATGTGCCAAAAACCCACAATGAAAGAGAACCACAGATGAACCAACTCATCTCTCAAGGCTCTTCTGAAGATGAGAGTCAGGATCAGGAAGAAAGCAAATCTGAGTACTCAGGAAAAAAGAGAGATGAAAAACAGAAACATAATCAAATATGCCAGAAAACCAAACAACCGAAACTTAAAACTGAAAGTTCAAAACAAAAAACATACGAGAAAGTTCACCCAGACCAAAATTTATATTCCTATAAAATTTGTGATGAATCCTTTAATAAGGCAAGTTTATTGACAACACACATGAGAACTGACATGGACAAAAAGTCCTTCACATGTTCAACTTGTGGAAAAAGTTATGGCCACAAGGCTGGATTAATTTATCATATGAAAGTTCACTCAGGTGAGAAACCTTTCTCATGTGTGACCTGTGGAAAAAGTTTCACAATGAAATCTAGTTTAGTTGTTCACATGATGAGTCACTCAGGTGAAAAACCTTTCTCATGTACAAGCTGTGAAAAAAGGTTTACCAGTAAAGTAAATTTAACTGATCACATGAGGATTCACACAGGTCAGAAGCCTTTCTTATGTGGGACTTGTGGAAAAAGTTTCTATCGAAAATCGATTCTAACTTCTCACATGAGAATTCATACAGGTGAGATTCCTTTCAAATGTGCAAGCTGTGGAAAAAGTTTCAGAAACAGAAGTTGTTTATATCGTCACATGATGACGCATACAAATGAGAAGCCTTACTCTTGTGGAACCTGTGGAAAAAGGTTCAGTCAAAAAGGCACTTTAACTCGTCACATGAAGACTCATACAGATGAGAGACCTTTCTCATGTGGGAACTGTGGAAAAAGTTACAAAATCAAAAATGATCTAATTGGCCACATAAAGACACATACTAGTGAGAACTTTTTCTCTTGTGAAACCTGTGGAAAAAGGTTCAGTCTGAAAAACCATTTAACTTCTCACATGTGGACTCATACAAGTGAGAAGCCTTACTCTTGTGGAAACTGTGGAAAAGGTTTCCATGAGAAATGGTTTTTAAATTATCATATGAGAACTCATACAGGTGAAAAGCCTTTTTCCTGTGGGACTTGTGGAAAAAGTTTCCATCACAAAAAAAATTTAACTTCTCACATGAGAACTCATAGAGATGAGAAGGCATTTTCTTGTGGGTTTTGTGGAAAAAGTTGTGGTTATCAAAGCAATTTATCTAGTCACCTGAGAATTCATTCAGATGAGAAGCCTTTCTCATGTGAGACTTGTGGCAAAAGTTTCCGTTATAAAAACAGTTTAACTCGTCACCTGAGGACTCATACTGGTGAGAAACCGTTTTTATGTGGGACCTGTGGAAAAGGCTTCAGTTATCAGAGCAATTTAACTACACACATTAGAATTCATACAGATGAGAAGCCTTTCTCATGTAAGACTTGTGGAAAGGGTTTCCGTCTGAATAGACAGTTAACTGGTCACTTGAGAATCCATGTGGGTGAAACGGCAAAATCTGACCCTCAGGCACCAAGACACTCAGTAACTTAGTGTTTGGAAGCAGAGTAATTACAGCTGGGTAACATTTCTGTAATGTATCAGCTTGGAGAAGAAAAGAGTTTAAAACAGGACGTTTATTTAAAACACTAAACTTTCACTTTATTCTGTCAGTTTTATCTTTCCATTTAAAATGATTTTAAAGTGAGATATTAAGAGCTTACAAAGTTATGCATGTATTTTAATGTTTTTTCTGATCTAATGAAATATTAATAGTCTGTCTCTTGAAGTAATAATGGGTTTGAATGTTTTCAGATTTAGACTTGTAAAGCTGTTATTGTATGTCTATTCCTTGTACTTCTACTTTGTTTTATTTCATTCATTTAGCTCAGGATGCATGTTAGCTGTTACTATAGGAACTATTGGCGTAGGTATATTTTATGGCTGAAACGATTCCTCGAGTGATTAGAGTACCCGATTATTAAAATTCATCAAGGAAAATTGATCTGACTCGAAGTTTCATTATTGATATTATATTATGTAATGCACAGTGTTTCGGCCGGGTCGTTACTTGCGTTGCGCATTGCTCTCACTTCCGCCTGAGTTGTTGACCAAAGCTAAGTGTTAGCAGCATAACGTCCAGTTTTCAAGTTCGGCCTGGGAGAATTTTATTGATTTATGATATTGTCTGGGTTTTTGTAGTTTTTTTGGGGGAACCAATAAGCATCCTCACAATGACGGGAACGATGCCTGGAGTACAGTAGTCTTATCCTCCCGGAGCTGCTGGCTCAGAGTGAACGGCAGGGAGGAGCATGGCAGGTTTATTCATACAGACTGAACGATGTGGGCGGATGTGCGTAGCTATACTCACATCCGCATATAGTGGATGCGAGTATAGCTGATATGATGTGCATATAGATGATATGAAATAAATTTCATATCATCCCAGTCTCATTACACTTTTGGATAATTTCTCTTTTATCCTTGGCTTTAGCCTGTGAACCAGGACGTGTCATAAGTAATTGGAGTTCTCCCAGTGTTCCCAGTATAATAAATAAATGTCTTTTATTCTTTCACTTTTTGTTTTTGTAAAATATCTGAATCTGAAGTTTTACTGTATTAATACAGCTTATGTAATGAAATAAAAATAATTTACTCTGTTAGAATTATTTTCACTCTTTACTGTCGTAGCAGAGTTGACATACTGTAATACATGTCTTTTTCTCTGGAAAAATGTAAGAAAAATATGTAGTTTAATGTTTGAGAATGACTGATTTTATAAATCAAGTCATTTCTCAATGTATAAAAAATAAATACAATTACTTGTCTTGAAATGTTAAATCTACATTAAATTATGGAATTATGTAAATACATTTTTTTAATAAAACTGTAAGTGTGTCTGTTCATCAATGTCAATATAAAAAGTATCAGAATAATTTCTATCAAATAAAAACATTGTGTTCTTTATTCAGAAATGCCCCAAAAATTAAATAATCACATCAAAAGTTAGAAACTCTGTCTTTAGTCATTTCTTTGTTTATCAAATATATTACTTCGTGTGAGAAAATGTGTCAATGGCAGGTATTAATTTAAAATACTTTGTAGAACGGCACTTTCTGAAGTTCGGTCCATTTGCCTGTATTAGCTTACTGGCACATATTCCACATTCAATACCGCGGACGCTGTTACGTATCGCAGCAACGGGCCGACCCGCTCCATGAGGCGTCTACATACCGGAAGCAAACCGATGAACCTGTTCCGGAATCAGTCACGTGGTACGGGGCGCTCGCGCGCCTTCAAACGTCACATCCTGCTCCATGAACAAAAGCTTCAATACACGCTTCCTAAAATTCCTCCTGGTTTACTCAACGAAGGCCCCGAAGCCTCGGTACAGGAAGCACATCGCTAGTTTTAGGTAAATATGTGAATATTTGCTTTAAAAATGTCTTCAGTTCTGCCTCAGACAGAGTTTATCAACGAGCTGCTAACTCCTGCTGAAATATTCACAGAGTTGGAAGAAATCAGCCTCAAGATGGAGGATCATCGCACACTGCTGGATTTTAGCCGGATACCGAAGATCATCTTACACCGGATAGGTACGAAACACCTTCACGTTTTACTGATGATATGAGGCACGAAAGCGGAGGAAAGCTGGAGGAAAAACACGATCAATCAATCAAATTTTATTTTTATAGCACATTTCAGCAGCAAGGCATTTCAAGGTGCTTTACATAATTAAAATAAAAACGGCATGTGACATTGAATAAACAGTGAGAAAGAGAAAGACATTTTGAAAATGATAAAAAAAAGACAAAAACATTAAAACCTGCACCCCTTTTAAAGTCCCAGTTAAACGTCGTTTAACTGGGACTCCAACCTCTAGGTTTTCAGTTGAAACGACGTCAACTGGGACTCTAAAGCCTGTAGAACTTTAGTTAAACGTCGTTTAACTGGGACGTTTTCTGGGGGGCTTTACATAGACAGTGTGAAAGAGAAATAAAAAGAAGTTAATAACTAGATGAAAAGTAAAGATAAAAACATTAAAAACATCAAAGACATAAAAACTAAAGATAAAAACATTAAAAACATTGAAGACATCAAAACCCGCACTCTAACCCTAATTTAGCCATAAGCAACTCTAAACAGGTGGGTTTTTAGTCAAGATTTAAAGGCGTTCAGTGTTTCAGCTGTTTTACAGTTTTCTGGAAGTTTGTTCCAAATCTGTGGTGCATAGAAACTGAATGCTGCTTCTCCTCGTTTGGTTCTGGTTCTGGGGATGCAGAGTAGAACCAGAAGATCTGAGGGGTCTAGACGGTTGGTACAGCAATAACAGATCTTTAATGTGTTGTGGTGCTAAACCGTTCAGTGATTTATAAACTAACAGTATTTTAAAGTCTATCCTCTGAGCTACAGGGAGCCAGTGTAGGGACTTTAAAACTGGTGTTATGTGCTTCATCTTTCTGGTTTTAGTCAGAACGCGAGTGGATTCAGTGGATTCAGCCACGTTGTTGTGACTGTTTATCGCATAGTTTTGGTACATTATGTGTTAAATACATTTTAGAATATTTTAAGAAATAAAATATTTCTTAGATTATTCTTAGATTAAACTAAGAAAAGGCTGTTTAGATGAATCGAGGGATTAAAGTGAAGTATTCATAGTTTGACTCAAAATGAAAGATAAATTGGACCTGAACTCAGAATTACCGAAACAATTTATTTGCTAAATACCAGAACACATAGCAAAAAGGTCTGTGATATGTTTGGACTGATTTTCACACATTAAATCAAAATCAAATCAAATTTTATTTGTATAGCACATTTCAGCAGCAAGGCATTTCAAAGTGATTCATAGTTTGAGTCAAAATGAAAAGCTTTTGTTTTGTGTTTTGCTCCAGATCTCTGTCAATGCTGCATGTGTAAAGAGGACGGGGTTCTCAATGAGCTCAGCAACAAGGAGGGGAACTCCACTTTAAAACAAGAGGAACCAGAACCTCTACAGATAAAACAGGAACCAGAACCTCTACAGATAAAACAGGAACCAGAACCTCTACAGATAAAACGGGAGCAAGAAGAACCAGAACATCAACAGTTCAAAGAGGAAGAGAAGCAACTCTGCATCAGTCAGGATGAGGAGCATCTTGTGCTGAAACAGGAGACTGATGACATTTTGGTAATTCCTTTTAATGTGCCAAAAAAAAAAAACCCACAATGAAACAGAACCACAGATGAACCAACTCATCTCTCATGATTCTTTTGAAGATGAGAGTCAGGATCAGGAAGGAAGCAAATCTGACTCAGGAAAAAAGATGAAAAACAGAAACATAATCAACTATGCCAGAAAACCAAACAGCAGAAACTTAAAACAGAGTTCAAAACAAAAAAAAAACATACAAGAAAGTTCACCCAGACCAAAATTTATATTCCTATAAAATTTGTGATGAATCCTTTAAGAAGGCAAATTTATTGACAACACACATGAGAACTGACATGGACAAAAAGTCCTTCACATGTTCAACTTGTGGAAGAAATTATGGCCACAAGGCTGGATTAATTTATCATATGAAAGTTCACTCAGGTGAGAAACCTTTCTCATGTGTGACCTGTGGAAAAATTTACAAAATCAAAAATGATTTAATTGGCCACATAAAGACACATACTAGTGAGAACTTTTTCTCTTGTGAAACCTGTGGAAAAAGGTTTCCATGAGAAATGGTTTTTAAATGATCACATGAGAACTCAGAGATGAGAAGGCATCTTCTTGTGGGTTTTGTGGAAAACGTTATCAAAGCAATTTATCTAGTCAGAAAAGAGTTTAAAACAGGACGTTTATCTAAAACACTAAACTTTCACTTTATTCTGTCAGTTTTATCTTTCCATTTAAAATGATTTTCAAAGTGAGATATTAAGAGCTCATGACGTTGTGCATCCATTCTCTTAAGCCCGACGATCCCTCATGAGGGATCAGTTTTCAGGTCTTTTCGGCTTTCTCCGTAAACAACTGCTCCACGTTACTTTTTTTTTTCGTCCGCTAGGGAAGGCTTTCCTCATTTGAAAACTCTCGCATACAAGTTTTGTCCAACATGTTATGCTTTTACAGCTATTTCAAAACAGCTGACGAGACTGAAAGGTCCTCAGAGATTTCGTAGTTTTCCTAAAACTCTCTTCGAAAACAACCCTTTTAGTTGAGCAGAGCCCCATTGACAAGAATCACATGACAGGAAAGGGACTGACCTTTGTAGATATCATATAATCGGCTACGTAAATTTACCACCGGGTCTGAATTTGTCCTTCTCTCGTGCGCTCTACACGTGGTCTCTTGTTTCATGAATATGGACTGCAAATGCTGGAGTTATGTCACTTTTCAGCGTTTCGACAGGTCATTGTTGACTTGTATATGGAAAATCTATCATTTCTGATGGCACAGCAGAAGAAACTGGGCGATTTTGAGGCTTTACTATGCGCACACAGAGCTTTTCTGATAGAAGCACACGAAACTACACGGCAGTACCGGACGGCTGCGTTTTTGTTTTGGGCTCACTCAAGTTTGGCAAGTTATTTCATTTTTCAGTACATTTAGATATCATGTGTCATCTCTTAGTTATTTTTGTCTTGTATTTCGTGGTATCAGCTGTTGAGTTACAACCGTAAAATAAGGCAAATAAAAAGAAAACCGCCGTTTCTCTTCAAAAGCTGTTACGCTCTGTCTCCGCTGAGAGCTGGAGGGCGTGGGGGGAGCCATTAGTACATGAATGGTTGTTAATGGGCGTGCATCGATGAGCGTGCATCATTACTAAACGAATGCAGGTGTATAAGGTCCATGTATAAAACCAGCACACCTGAAAGTAATCACTCCGTTTCACGGATACATGCTTTAGAGTATAGCTGCAGCAGAACGATACGAGCGGAGCCAACTCTTTTCATTTCTTGCAAAGATTACCTCTTCTGCAATGGCACAGCAAAAGAAAATGTCAGATGTGGAGGCACTGGAAGAGATATTCAAGAGCGACAGTGAGCTGAAGGACTCTTCCGACAGCTGCTGGGATTCAGAAGAGGAGGAAGATCTGGACAAGGCAGAGAGGATTGATCTCAGTGATGTGTAAGTTTTTCACCCGCAACTTCACACGAAATATTCCATGTTCTGGTTTCCTTTCAGTATTTATTTATGTTTTACTGAAAATATGTTTTTTTTTACTGAGGATTTCATATTTATTTGTTCATTACTTGGTCATAAAATACTCATAATTTTTCAAAAACTTTATTTTTATTCACAGACAAGTGGAAGCAGAACCATCCAGCTCCCACAGAACACAACCTCCCACCACCCCTGACGAGACTTCATCTTCTTTGAGGTGAAATGTCCATTCTGCAATAAAATTTTATTACAAAATAAGCAATGTGTTGTCACACTGTAACAATGGTGTCTCTATTTCATAAAACTGTGTGATGCAGCGTCATTTTCAGAATATTGTTTTTATAAAGCCAAATGTAGTCTTTATATTTCATTCTGTTTCCACAGTGACGATGGTGCAGCTGTAGATGAAGAATATGTACCACTTGTTCATCAGCCATCTGCATGGCGTGGAAGAGCTCCAGCTACAAAAAGAAAAACAACCATGCTCAAAGCTGCAAGAAAACGTCAAAAAGCAAGCACCTCGGAGCAACATCATCAAGGCCAGGATGTTTGGCACACTGCAGAGGAACCTGATATGGAGCCCGAATGTCCAAGATTTTCTCCAAGCAAAACTCCAGGACCCCAGATTGACGCAACACGAACCTGGTCACCCCTGAACTTGTTCAAGCTTTTTTTTAGTGCCACCACCATTCAACAGATCATCAACAATACAAACAAAAATGCAGAACGTTTAGTTTCAGCTGGGAAAAACTTTAAGTGGTCACCCCTGACAGAGAAGGACTTCTACACTTTTTTAGCCATCATTATTTTCTCCGGATTGGTAAACGTCCCTTCCAAACCAGACTTGTGGAGAACTAAGTGGCCATATAATTTTCCTTTTCCACGAAGCAGTATGGCCCGGGACAGATTTGAAGCCATCTCTTGGTCCCTTCACCTGTCTGACATAAAAGAGGATGAAGACAATGAGAAGAAAAGGGGAACACCTGGTTATGATCGGCTATTGAAAGTTAGACCACTGTACGATCAGATCAGAGTTGCTTGCAAGTCTGCGTTTCAACCCAGCAAAGAAATATGCATCGATGAAAGGATGGTGGCAAGCAAAGCTCAAATTACTTTCAAAGAATTCATGAAGGATAAGCCAACTAGGTTTGGATACAAGTTATATGCTTTGGCAGATTCCAGGACAGGTTATACTTGGAATTTTTTTATCTACCAGGGAAAGTCTGCCATTGTTCGGGAAGAAGACCTCAGCACCAAATCTGTTATGGACCTGTTGGATTTTCCACTTTTAGGAAAGGGGTATCATTTATATGTGGACAATTTTTATACTAGTCCGTACCTATTTCAAAAACTGGTTTCCAACCACACTGCTGCATGTGGCACCATCCGCCAAAATCGTGTTGGATTTCCAAAAACAACTGAGAACAACCTTCCAAAAAATGCACTGAGGGGAGAGATGAGATGGATGCGAAAAGACGGACTCCTATTTGTAAAGTGGAAGGACACCAAAGAGTTAACGATCTGCAGCACCTTTCACAGAGCCTTCAGTGGTCAGACGGTACAGAGGAGAGTGAAAGAGGCAGGGCAGTGGGTATTGAAAGATATTGCTGTGCCAGACTCTGTGAAGGATTACAATCAATTTATGGGAGGAGTTGATTTGTCCAATGCTCTCCTTCAGGACTATTCAGTGAGAAACAAGACTATGAAGTGGTATAAGACTTTTTTTTACCACTTCATTGACATTTCTGTTGTTAATAGTTTCATTCTTTTCAAAATGCTGGCAATCAAAAGAGGGGAAATCCCGATTTCCCAGCGACATTTCAGGGAGAAACTTATGGAGGAGCTGATACAGGCGCCCAAAGCAGCTGCAGCTTCTGCTCAACCCAGGGCATTCCCAGAATGCTCGATTCCCAGATTCTTTGGAGGAACAGCGGACAAGCGGAGGACTTGTGTGTGGTGCAGGAAAAATGGCAGTGTCAAGAAAACGCCACTATACTGTCCAAAATGTGAAGTGGCCCTCTGTCTTCTGCCAGGCAGAAATTGTTTTGAGGACTACCACAAGAACTTGTAGCTTGTGCTTTTTGTGTTGAACTTTGTGGGGTTTTTTTGTTTTTGGTGGTGGTTCAGAGCGAACGGCAGAGACGAGCACGGCGTTTATACAGACTGAACGCTGCGGGCGTCTGTGATTTAGTTGCGTAGCTTTACGGACGAACCAAAAAATAAATTTCATATTATCCTAGTCGCCACTACTGGGTGGCGTTGCATACATGGTAGATGTTTCTGTGTGTGATGAACGAAGGTATTAAATCTGGTGGTTGGGCTGAACACAAAGCTATAAATGTCTGGGCAAGGTGAGAGTTTATCTATTAAACTGACTGAAGATGACTGCATAAACCAAAAGCTGGAGTGTGGGCATTTTTTATAAGTGTATTTGTGATCTTACATCCTTATTATTAAATTTAATATAATTTCAGTTCTTTGTATGACGTTTATTCAGGTTAACTTAGAAAGTGAGCTATTGTTACAATTTCTAAACTACAAAACAGTAGTTGTTAGGGAAGCTCAAATGTGAAAAATTTGATGTTATGCGATATTAATACTGGTGTTATGTTAGATTTACCAATGTTATCCGATTACTCGGTTAATTGTCAAGTAATCAATAGATTACTTGATTGCTAAAATATCTGTTTGCAACAGCCCTAGTATATTTAGATTAAATTTTTCATTCTAAAGTTGAATCTAAATATACCATATTTCCCACACTATAAGGCGTATCTAAAAACCTATTTTCTCAAAAGCCGACGGTGCGCCTTATAATCCGGTGCGCCTTATATATGGACCAATATTGAGCCACAACAGGTCTAGCAACTACGGTGAGCAGCCGCCGACTTCATTTTCGTACGTAGAAGAAGCGCGCGGTGCATGCTGGGATAGTTGTCAGAATGCTGGTTTGTTAATAAAGTCTGACTGACCTGTCTACCTACCAGCCGTGTAGAATCAGGTCGTCTGCAGGTCATTTAGCACCACGTTCTCCACCAACATGCTGTGTGCAAACGGAGAAGGGTGACCATTGTCCGCCCAGGAAGGCTCTCCTCGCCGACCGGAGTCAGACTGTTTTGTTGACATTCCCTTTAGTGCAGCTCCATCTAGTGGATGCATAACGTAACTCCAGCCTCTGCTGTAGCGTCTATTCTATGTGCCTTATAATGTGGTGCACCTTATATATGAAAAAAGTTCTACCAAAAGTTGGTAGAGCTGTTGCCTTGTAGCAAGAAGGTTCTGGGTTTGATTCCCGGCCCTGGTCTTTCTGCTTGGAGTTTGCATGTTCTCCCTGTGCATGGTGGGTTTTACTCCCACAGTCCAACAACATGACTGTCAGGTTAAACCTCTCCAAATTGCACCTGGGTGTGAGTGTGTATATGCATGGTTGTGTGTCTCTGTGTTGCCCTGCGACAGACTGGTGACCTGTCCAGGGTGACCCTGCCTCTTGCCCAGAACATTAGCTGGAGAGGCACCAGCACCCCTCCCGACCCCACTGAGGGACAAGGGTGTAAAGAAAATGGAAGGATGGTTTTAACTATATTTCATTATATTGAAGGCACCGTATTTTCCGCACTATAACGGTACTTTACTTTTTCATTACTTTCTCGAGTTTTTTATTCAGGGAGAAAATGCTATTGATTATATGATGGGAACAATGCAGACGTTTCTACGATTTGCTAGTTATAATGAAACCTGAGATGTTTTCCCTTTTATGTTAAAACATCTGCATTGACTTTAAAGTTATTTTTTATTCATGTGACTTTTGTTTTATCTACAAGACAGATTTTGTTTTAGAAGGTTTTAATTTTTTTAGGATGTTAGAAAATGTATTGGTGATACAGATTCAATTTCACATAGAAATGTGACTAGATAAAACTGTTTCTATATTACTCTAATATGGTAAAGTTTTTTAACCATAATGATGGTCCTTGTCTTTTTTTCAGATCAGTAGAGGCTTGAGACCAATGTAAAAGTTCCTGCTTCTTAAGTATTTACTCTCAATTTCTCCCAAGCAACTATTCTTTTTTCAACATTCTTTATTTAAGAGTATGCAGTATTATGAAGCCGACATATATGCATTAGATAAATTCAAACACACCCAAGAAATTCCTAAAACAAGTAAATGTAACAGGGATGAAACAGTAGCGTTTCAGCGCCATATTTACCCGGAAGCAAACAGAGGAACCTGGTCCGGGTCAGTCACGTGGTACGGCCCTCTCGTGCGGCTTCAAACGTCACATCCTGCTCCAGGAACAAACGCTTCAATACACGTTTCCAAAAAATCCTCCTGGTTTTCTGAAGCCTCGGCACAAAAAGCACATCGCTAGTTTTAGGTAAATATGTGAATATTTGCTGTAAAATGTCTTCTATGATGAGAAAGTTTATCAACGAGTTGCTAACTCCTGCTGAAGAAACATTCACAGAGTTGGAAGAAATCAGCGTCAAGATGGAGGAAAAGATGGAGGATCAGCGCAGACTGCTGGATTTCACCCGGACACCGAAGATCATCTTACACCGGATAGGTACGAAACACCTTCACGTTTTACTACGAAGCTGAAGTTGGTTTCCATTTCTAGCTTCCAGTAGCTAAAGGGCGATCCCACTTAATTTTTCACTGCCTCCCGCATCTTTAATCCAGTGTTTTATATACTATATTACAATAGTCATTTTTATCAAAGTGTCTTGAATAGGAATCAAATAAACACAAACATTTATTTTTTATCATATTTTACATTTCTTATTTCAAATTGTACTTAACATGTCCACTTCAAAAATACACCTGAACAGTGCCACAACACTGCATTATTTGCAGATATTTAATTCGTTTTCAAAAAATCTTTTAAGACCAATTACCGTATTTTTCGGACTATGAGCGCACCATACTATAAACCGTGCTTTCAAATTTTTTTAACCTCCCCCTTCCCGCTCTGGAGACTTACAAACATAAGCTGCACCGGGCTACAGGCCGCTGGTATCGCTGCCGCTCTCGGTTTCCCATAATAAGGACCCAGCAGAGGGCTGCGTCCTAATAACTGCTGGATATATTAAGGACGCAGTTCTCCGTCTCCAAATCCGGTTTTGTTCATGCCGATTTTACGTGCAGCGCTTTATTTCCCTCCTGTACTGCCAGATCGATACTCCTCAACTTAGAAGCTGCATCATATGAGTTTGAAAACATTTCTCCGTCGTGCCTGCTGCTAGCATGTGGTTGTTCTAAATGAAAATTAGCGCGTTCTTCTTTGATTTCCAATTTTGACTTCCAATGATTCACTTCCTGCTAAAGAGCCCCCTAGTGGTTGAAGAAAAATCCACAGAAAAGCCGGATGTTCAAAGTGTAGGAAAAAGGTAGCAGTCCGGAAAATACGGTAGGTGAAATTAGATAATTTCCATGGCACACCTGACAATCACCCATGGCACACTAGTGTGCCACGGCACAGTGGTTGAAAAACACTGCTTTAATCGACTCCAGTTTAAAAACTACTTCAACTTGAGACTTGAAATTTAGGCTGGATTATTCTCCGCTTCAAGCGGAATGAATAAAACCATGTTTGTGATTTGTGAAACCTTTTTCTGATTTGTGAAACTTAAAAAATGAGCGATTTCACCTCTTTTTTTTTAACTTGGTCACACTTGAACTGCTCTAAATTAAAAAAAACTACAACAACTAGACTCTTCAAACGTGGACTAAATTATTCTCCTCTTAGAGCAGAATATCTAGAACCATGTTTGCGATTTGTGAAACCTTTTTCTGATTTGTGAAAACTCAATAAAGGTCTATTATCACCATTTTTTCGGAACTCTGTCATACTAGAACTGCTCTAATTCAAAACCTACAACAGTGGTTCTTAACCTGGGTTCGACCGAACCCCAGGGGTTCGATGAGTCGGTCTCAGGGGTTCGGCGGAGCCTCTGCTGCGGAGGTAAAGACACACTGAGTAAAGTCGTGATGACGCCCCGCTTTGCTTTGAAACTTCAAAATCAGAAAAAGGTTTCACAAAACATGGTTTGGAATATCCAGCATGAAGAGAATAATCCAGTGTATTTTTGAAGAGTCTGAGTTGTAGTTTTTTAATTAGAGCAGATATAAGGTGATCCAGATGCCAAAAAATGGTGAAAATCAACTTTGAGTTTTCACAAATCAGAAAAATGTTTCACAAATCCCAAACATGATTATAAAGATTCTTCTTGAAGAGAATAATCTAGTCCAAGGTTGAAGTATCTAGGTGTTGTAGTTTTTTTAATTAGAGCAGTTCTAGTATGAAAGAGATGCAAAAAATGGTGATTATTGAACTTTATTGAAGTTTCACAAATCAGAAAAAGTTTTCACAAATCACAAACATGGTTTTATTCTTTCAGCTTGAAGCGGAGAATAATCCAGTCCAAGTTTCAAGTCTCTAGGTGTTGTAGTTTTTATACTATAGTTGATTAAAGATGTGGAAGGTAGTGAAAAATTAAGTGGAATCGCCCTTTAGCTATTGGAAGCTAGAAATAGAAACCAACTTCAGCTTCGTCGTTTTACTGATGATATGAAGCGCGAAATGGAGAAAAGCTGGAGGAAAAACACGAGACAGGTTAAAGGAAAATGCGTGAGACGCATTTGGGATGAATGTTTTACAGAATCAAATTAATCGATAAGACAGAAACAGAGCTCTGGTTGGACAACGGGAGGTTCGGGAGGGCAGGTCGATTATAAAAAATACTATTATTATTCCATAAAGTGCATCAGCGCTTGCTGTTGCAGGCAGTTCTATCATTAAATGGTCTTTACCAAACTTTCATTCTATGTGTCTGAAATGAGTTTCTGACTAGATATGTTTAAACAATATAATTATATTTTTGATCAGACAAAATTAGTCTTTGAAGTATATTTAATTACATCCTGACTAGCATAAATCATACATTTAAGATGTTTGGTGGTTTCAGTTCAAGATATCTACAGTGTATTACTATCTGAAGCTCATATTTCATATAATCAAATTAAGACTAGTCAAAGTAAATGTGAGATATTCCACTTTTTGTTCTGTCTATGGGGTTTGCAGAGCTGGGAAACCAGCATATAAACATGTTACAAGTAAATATATATATATGTATATATATATATAGTGTAGTTCATTTGGACACGACACTTAACTTTTTGAAACATTAGAAATTGTTACACCGGATCCACTCTGTTGGTTTTTTGACATTATAGACGATGGATGATGAATAATCGCAAAAAAGCACTCGCATAAATTGCAAACACTCACAACACACGCAAGAAATTTCTAAAACAAGTAAATGTAAAAAAAAGAACCTGGTCCTGAATCAGTCACGTGGTACGGCCCTTAAACGTCACATCCTGCTCCACAAACAAACGCTTCAATACACATTTCCTAAAAATCCTCCTGGTTTATTCGACACTCGCCCCTATATGGAGGTAAATATGTGAGTATTTGCTGTAAAATGT
>NW_006800920.1:44373-46749 GCF_000485575.1 Poecilia formosa | reverse complement strand
ATGTTCCTGTAGATATTAACTGTAGATATCTGGAATTGAAACCTCCATGAAACATAATAGTAAATCTGACGTCATTCATACTTTTCAGAATTTAAGATATTTCAAGTACATGTTTTGTCTAGTCATAGTGTAGATGTATATCTAGTCATAAACTAATTTCAGATATTGGCTACTGGTACAAAAGGCTAAAGGAGGCAGAGAAACTGTTCAATAAACTGGAGAAGGATTGATTATTGTTTTTATATCTTTATTGAAAGTCCAGCAGCGTTTGAAGACTCTCCAACTGAAACTAGTCAGAGGCAGAGAACTGATATGAGATGCACACAGTTATCTTTATACGTCACATTTCAACACCTCCTGCCTTCACTGCACACAAATGTGATAAAGATGAACGAAGGAAAACCGACTTCAGTAACAGAAAACTGGTCAGTATGTGGAGATGCAATCATAGCAAACAGCTGCTGAACACTTCCTGATCTCGGTGGATTCAGCCACGTTGGTGTGACTGTTTATCACATAGTTTGGTGGCTTTAGCAGCTCTTCCATTTGGTGTCTGTTGCGTTTTTAGTAAGTGCCACAGAAACAGTTTTGGTTGGCAGAGCTTTATGGAACGAGTTTTTCAGAATCAGATCTCCACTCGGCCGGCTGACTAAGTGGACAAAGCATTTGATATGGTTTGATCCATGGTGTAACTGGAATAATAATAATAAAATAAAAGGACTATGAAGAGAGCACAAAGCTCCACAGCGTTAGTGGTTAACTCACCAGCCAACCATCAAGACATACGAACTTTATAGCTGAGACACAGAGCCACAGGCTGGACAGCGTGTTGAGATGTAAACGCTGCACATAATTATTGGTTCATAAAGAAGATAAATCATTCTCACCACTCGCTCAACTCACCTCTGAAAGGTGACTACAGGTTCTGTCATAGAGCAGCACAAGCAGAGCTAACATGGTGGGTTTTAAACTCAGAAACATAACTACTCACAGGGTTTGATGTACATATACATACAGCTCAGCCTGTGTCCAGTTTGAGTGAAAGGAGGCGAACGATCTGCACTGAGGTAAACATAGAGCAGCGACAGAGCAGGAGGTAGAAGGGCTGTGATTGGTGGAAGTTTACATGCATCAACTATAAACCCATCTTTTAGGAATAATTCTGCTCCGCCAGTGAAACGCTTATGACAATAGAGACGTTTGCAGTGCTGTTTATTAACTATGGAACAAAGAAAAAGCAATTTCTTTTTCTTTTTTCCCCCTAAAAAACGTAAACAAGCAAAGCTTAGCCGGGCAGGTAAAGGTGATACTCTGGGGGAAACCCTGCTTCAGTGGAGATAAGCTGAGCCTGATTGAACATAATATGCCTGGTGGTCACATGCAGAACTGATCGACCGGTTTGGAGGTGGAGTTGAGGTTGCAGTGCACAGTGATCTCAACGTCCACAAGAGCGATGCTGAGGTGTGAAGGCCAATTGAGGTTCCAGTAAGAAAACTGCTGCTAATGCAAAGGAGGATTGATATGGAATCGAGGCTCACCAAGTTGGTAGATCTATGTGTCCGACTCCAAGGTTCTCCAACAGACTTAAGTCGAGCTGCTGTGTGGAATATTTGTCAGGGAGCCACTTGGTAAAGATAATGGCATTTTGTTTGCTTCCCGGATGTCCAGAATACGTTCATTCTGGTCAGAATAACCAGTTTGGTGAAGTTATTTTTCCAAACTTAGAGTTAAAGTGAGATATTTACATATGCATGATTAAAAAAATACAAGCACATTTTTCCTCATGGTCAGAAAAAAAATTGGACCTGAACTTAGAATGACCAAAATCTTTGTTTTCTGGCATACAGCAAATAAGGGAGAGAATGTCAATAATATGTGTTGACTGATTTTCATACATAAAAATTTCTAAGTTTAGATTAATCCAAGAAATAGCTGCATAGATGCATAAAGGGTTGATTATTTGACTCCAAACTAAAAGTTTTTGTTTTGTGTTTTGGTCCAGATCTCTGTCACTGCTGCATGTGTAAAGAGGACGGGGTTCTCAATGAGCTCAGCCACCAGGAGGGGAACTCCACTTTAAAACAAGAGGAACCAGAACCTCTGCAGATAAAACAGGAGCAAGAAGAACCAGAACCTCAACAGTTGAAAGAGAAGCAAATCTGCATCAGTCAGGATGAAGAGCAGCTTGTGCTGAAACTGGAGACTGATGACATTTTGGTGATTCCTTCTACTGTGCACAGAATTCAGAAAGAAACAGAACCACAGAGGAACCAACTCATCTCTCATGGTTCTACTGAAGATGAGAATCAGAATCAGGAAGGAAGCAAAACTGAGGACTCAGGAAAAAAGAGAGATGAAAAACAGAAACATCAGAGA
>NW_006800920.1:41042-43233 GCF_000485575.1 Poecilia formosa | reverse complement strand
AATAGGACGTTTATCTAAAACACTCAACTTTCACTTTATTCTGTCAGTTTTGTCTTTTCATTTAAAAGGATTTTTAAGTGAGATATTAAGTCTTATGACATTATGCATGCTTTTTATTTTTTTTGTCTAATGAGATTAATAGTCTGTCTCTGGAAGTAACAATGGATTTGAATGTTTTTAGATATTGACTTGTAAAGCTGTATTGTATGTCTATTTGTACTTTTATTTAATTAATTTTGGTTAGAGCATGTTAGCTGTAACTGTTGAGGGACGTATATTTAGATCAGCGGTTGTGGTAATGGAGTATTTTCCATATGTGATTGTTCTTTTTGTTTTAACCTTTTAACCCTCACCCCCAAAATCACCAAAAACACCTGAAAAGGCATACGCAAATTAAATCAGCTGATGTTCTTGAACCATTTGGAGTACATGTAAAAGCTCAACCAACCAACTATCCATCCATCCATTTTCTAATACCTTTGTCCCTTAGTGGGGTCAGGAGGGTTGCTGGTGCCTCTCCAGCTAATATTCTGGGTGAGAGGCAGGTTTACCCTGGACAGGTCGCCAGTCTGTCGCAGGACAACACAGAGACAGACAAGACAAATAACCATCCACACCTAGGGAGAATTTAGAGAGACCAATTAACAGTCTTGTTTTTGGACTGTGGGAGGAAGCCGGTGTGATAAAGGCTTCCTCCCTTTATCACAAGGAGATAAAGGGCCTCCCCTTATCACAGGAGGCCCTGTGATAAAGGGAGGAAGCCTTTTGCATGATCTCCCTGCACAGGGAGACCATGCAAACTCAATGCAGAAAGACCTGGGCTGGGAATCGAACCCAGGACCTTCTTGCTACAGTGCTCAGTTTTGTCAATGTGAAATTCATTCTTATGTTGATATTTGGATATTTTCTTTGGGACAAACTGGTTGCCATCAAGGTTCAATTTCAAATGTATGTTGTTCCGATGTCGTCTGTAGTGGACGCATAATATTTCAAAAATAACAACTTTTTTCCCAAGAAATGTTTGTAGTATTCTAATTACATTACAAAGATTGTGGAATTAAAAAAAATGGTGATTGGACAATATTTTGTATTCCTGGTAGTCAGCAGGATAAGGTAAACAAACCAGCTTTAATGTAGCTTTAGTACCTGTAAAAATATTCACTCAAATCTTTGTAAAATAAAAACAAGAGTCTGAAAAGTGCAGCCAGCTTTTGTGTTTAGCTCCCGAGTCGATACTTTGTAGAAGTATTTATTGTTGCTGTGGTTTTACGGTATGTTTCTATCAGCCTCCAGATGCTGACCTTTCTACACATTGTTCTGAACAGAAAAGCTCAAACTGAGTCTCTGCACATGAGATGGATTGATATGCATTTGTTCACCATTCAGAGGTACATTCACTCTTTTTGGTCATGTTATTTACATTTTCAATGTTTTGAAGGCAGTTTGGGCTAAATGTGTCAATGTCTAGTGTGATTTGGTTGATGTAGTGGCCGAATGCAACCAGCAGGGGGAGTCTAGCGGAGTTCCCTCGCAAGAATCTACATAATTGAATACTGTAAGTCCTTTTTATGGTGGCCGCCGTACTTTCTGCGTGAACGTTCCAGATTACAGATCAGTTTTTGGTGAATAAAGTGGAGCAGACTTGCTTCTTGTCAGATGACGGAAAACGTTGATCGTTTCTGCTTCAGCGGTTTAAGCAGAGAGGTAATGAAATACAACAGACACTGACAGGCCTCTGCGTCTGCCTTTCTCTGAAGAACTACTGAGGGGAGGAGGCAGCCAGGTGAGGAAAAACTGTTCTTATCTATCATTCAGTATTTTTATCATACAGACATTAGGCTGTTGTTGCGCTATTAGCTAGCTGCTAGCTAACGACTTTGCTAGCAAAGCTAGATAACTAAAAAGCTTCTTCCCTGTGTACGAGGCACATCGCCCGTCCAAAACTTATCATCTCCATAATGGATATATGTCCGATCTTCTAATTTCCTTTGCTGCATAATGTACATCGCATTTATTCTAGTTTTAGGTAAACATGTCTTGAAAGAGAATAGCACTTACATAAAAGTCCGACAAGGATATTCATTTAGAATTAAAAATAACACCCTGAATTATCATGAGAGATATAATGTGTGTCATTAATGAAGGGGAAAAAACTCAACCCAGACTTTAAGTTTAGGGTCTGGTTCGCAGA
>NW_006800920.1:9697-10788 GCF_000485575.1 Poecilia formosa | reverse complement strand
TAGATTTACCCATATTTTATTTTATAATTTTTTTTACCTGATTACCCGATTAATCGTAAGAATAATCAACAGATTATTGTATAAATACTACTAAAATATTTGTTTACAGCATTCCTACATCAGATGTTTGGTGGTTTCAGTTCAAGATATCTACAGTGTGTTACTATCTGAAGCTCATATTTCATATAATCAAATTAAGACTAGTCAAAGTAAATGTGAGATATTCCACTTTTTCTGGATTTATTTAATCCATCAGAACCAGAACCTTGAGGTTCTCCGTTGCTGAGTGTTGCTGCAAATCAAAAATAACCGCAGCTGCTGCGCTCCAGACCGTAATACGGAGAATCTCCCCACTGGACTAGAACCGAACCGAATCACACATTAACCGGCCATTTCTTCAAGTTGTCATCCCTCCCAGCAATAGCTGTAGGTTGCAGTAACACAATATTGTTACATTTAAGCTTTGATTGCTGGTGTTCCTACATGTTTTATAGTCTACAGCAGTGTTTCTCAACCTTTTTTGGGCCAGTCCCCCTCTAGCCTTTATCCAGGTCCCTCACCGCCCCCACTTTTGTTTTTCGGTGGAAAAACAAAAGTTCCAGGTCCTTTTAATGCCAAACAAATATGAGACAGAAACATGGATTGTATCTTTATATAGACCTGTCTAATTATTTATAGATTAATAGTTTTACTGGACAGAAATTACAAAGAACAAATCTGGTTCTTAATCAAATCCTAATGAGTCAAATTGAAAGTGTCATGGAGTCATCAGCCTCATAACATTAACACTGACATGGAAAATGATATTGAAGAAATAAATATATCAAATCTAATTAAAAACATAAATACGTGACAAGTTATTTACTGTTATGGTCTGTAAGATATATTTATTCTCAGTACTAGATGTGGTCTCAACAAACCCATGAAATTTCAACAATATTATTTTACCTTTTATCAGGAAATGGTGTCTGTTTATTCTTGCCATACCAGTTTATTCCTCTGTATTTACTTTAGTTTCTTAGTTCTTGCATTTTGTTCTTCATTCATTTCCATTTAGTTTCCTTTGATTACTATTATCCTCTTGGTTTATT
>NW_006800920.1:2020-9409 GCF_000485575.1 Poecilia formosa | reverse complement strand
CCGGTGTTAACGCTATAAAATGAACGCTCTCTGTCGTGGAATCACCCATGGAGGGATTTATTTATTTAAATGGGTTCATTTTCAGAGGGCTACAAAGTGAGGGTATCGTGATTTTAGTAATTACATGTTTATAAGGGCGATTTTCTGTTGTCCTTCCATGGAAGCGGGCAGCTTTCAAACACTTTTTAATATAAGTTGCTGCTTTGACATGATCACAGAACTGCCTGAACATATGTACAAAACTACCAGACAAAGTGAATCTCAGCAATGTCATCAGCCGGTTTAACGCTGAACTGATGCAGTGAAGTTACTAATAGCAGGAGTGGAGGTGCGCCAATAAGCAAGTTTACATGCATCAACTATAAACTCATCTTTTAGGAATAATGATACGCTCATGACAATAGAGACATGTGCAGTTCTTTTTATTTTTTCTATGGAAAAAGAAAAGGCAAATTTTTAGGATTTTCTTTGGTTTTAATGTAGAGAACTTAATTATGCTGTATAAAAATTGTAAAATATAAACGTAACTACTTCATGGATTTCACCTATCACAGGTTTTTCTCGGAATGCAAAAAATAAGGATTTACTGTAATCCAAAAAAAGCTGCATAGATGCATCAAGGGATTAAAGTTAAATGTTGATTATTTGACTCAAAATGAAAAGATTTTGTTTTGTGTTTTTGTCCAGATCTCCATCAATGCTGCGTGTGTAAAGAGGACGGAGTTCTCAATGAGCTCAGCAACCCGGAGGGGAACTCCACTTTAGAACAAAAGGAACCAGAACATCAACAGCTCAAAGAGAAGCAACTCTGCATCAGTCAGGATGAAGAGCAGCTTGTACAGAAACTGGAGACTGATGACACTTTGGTGATTCCTTCTACTGTGCAGAGAATTCGCAAAGAAACAGAACCACATAGGAACAAACTCATCTCTCATGGTTCTCCTGAAGATGAGAATCAGGATCAGGAAGGAAGCAAATCTGAGGACTCAGGAAAAAAGAGAGATGAAAAACGGAAACGTCAGAGATATCAGAAAACCAAACAGCAGAAACGTAAAACTGAGAGTTCAAAACAGAAAACACACAAGAAAGCTCATCCAGACCAAAAACAATATTCTTGTAAAATCTGTGATACAGCTTTTTCTCACAGCAGTTCCTTGACAACACACATGAGAACTCACACTGACAAGAAACTGTTCACATGTTCAGCTTGTGGAAAAAGCTTCCGATTCAAATCAAATTTACTTGAACACATGAAGATTCACACAGGTGAGAGGCCTTTCTCATGTGAGACTTGTGGAAAAGGTTTCAAAACCAAATCAAGCTTACTTCGTCATATCAAGATTCACACAGGTGAGAAGCCTTTCTCATGTGAGACTTGTGGAAAAAGTTTCAAAACCAAATCTCATTTACTTGAACACATGAAGATTCACACAGGTGAGAGGCCTATCTCCTGTGAGACTTGTGGAAAAAATTTCATAAGAAAATCAAATTTACTTGAACACATGAAGATTCACACAGATGAGAGGCCTTTCTCATGTGAGAATTGTGGAAAAAGTTTCAAAACCAAATCTCATTTACGTGTACACATGAATATTCACACAGGTGAGAGGCCTTTCTCCTGTGAGACTTGTGGAAAAACTTTCAAAACTAAATCTGAGTTACATTGTCACATGATGATTCACACAGGTAAGCCTGTCATATGTTCAACCTGTGGAAAACGTTTCCGATTCAAATCTGAGTTACTTCGTCACATGACGATTCACACAGGAGAGAAGCCTTTCTCATGTGTGCACTGTGGAAAAAGTTTCAGAGACAAATATCAGTCACTTCGTCACATGAAAATTCACACAGGTGAAAAACGTTCTTCATGCGTGAACTGTGGAAAAAGTTTCAGAGACAAACATCATTTACTTCGTCACATGAAAATTCACACAGGTGAAAAGCCTTTCCCATGTGTGACCTGTGGGAAAAGTTTCATATGCAGATTTCAGTTAGTTGATCACATGAAGTATCACACAGGAGAGAATCTTTTTTCATGTGTGATCTGTACA
Organism: Poecilia formosa; assembly: GCF_000485575.1. NCBI lineage: Eukaryota > Metazoa > Chordata > Actinopteri > Cyprinodontiformes > Poeciliidae > Poecilia > Poecilia formosa. The sequence continues at coordinate 7,358 of NW_006800920.1, read as the reverse complement.
AAAAGTTTTATAAGAAAATCTCAGTTAGTTATTCACATGAAGGTTCATACAGGAGAGAGGCCTTTCTCATGTTTTACTTGTGGAAAAAGCTTCCATATGAAATCAAGTGTAATTAATCACATGAGATGTCACACAGGTGACAGGCCTTACTTTTGTGGGACCTGTGGAAAAAGGTTCAGACAAAAAAGTAATTTAACTGTTCACATGACGACTCACACAGGAGAGAGGCCTTTCTCATGTACGTACTGTAAAAAAAGGTTTGCCCGTAAACCACTATTGAATAGTCACATGGCAATTCACAGAGCTCAGAAAACTGTCTTATGTCGGAGTTGTGGAAAAGGTTTTGTAACTAAATCTTGTTTAGCTGTTCACATGAGAATTCATACAGGTGAGAAGCCGTTCAAATGTGCAAGATGTGGGAAAAGGTTCAGATACAGCAATTTAGATCGTCACATGAGGATCCATACAGATGAGAAGCCTTACTCTTGTGGGACCTGTGGAAAAAGGTTCTGTCAAAAAGGTAATTTAACTAGTCACATGAGGATTCATACAGATGAGAGGCCTTTCTCATGTAGAACATGTGGAAAAAGTTACACAGTCAAAACAGGTTTAATTGCCCACATATATACACATTCAAAGGTGAAGCCTTTCTCATGTGGGAGCTGTGGAAAAGGCTTCAGTCATCAGAGCACTTTAACTACACACATGAAGACTCACACAAGATGAGCAGCATAATCTGAACCTCAAGTACCAAAACACAATATCTCACAGTTTGGGAGCAGATTAATTACAGCTGAGTAACATTTCTATAATGTAGCAGCTTGGAGAAGAAAAGCATTTAGAATACAAATTTATCTAAAACACAAAACTTTCACTTTATTCTGCAGGTGTATCTTTTCATTTTAAATGGTTAAATGAGATATAAAGTCTTACAACGATATGCATGCATTTTAATATTTTTCTTTCTATTGACATAATAGCCTGTCTTCGGAAGTAACAATGGATTTGAATGTTTTCAGATTTAGATTTGTAAAACTTGGAGTCATTGTATGTCTATTCTTTCTACTTTGTTTTATTTAATTTTGGTTAGAGTAAACATGTTAGTTGTCACTATATGAACTGGTGAGGGATATATATTTAGATCAGGGGTTGTTTTGCTGGAATTTTTTCCATATTTCACCGATTTTTGTCTTTTTTTTTTTACCTTTTAACCCTCACCTTCTAAATCACCAAAAATCCATAATGGTGTACGCAAATTAAATCAGCTGCTGTTATAGAACCATTTGGAGTATATACAAAAGCTGTCTCTTTATGAAGACTATAAGCAATTTTTTTTGCAGTTAAAAATACTTTAACTGTAAGTAGTTTGTAGCTATTACGTTTATAACACAAAAAAATTAAAAATATTGCTTCACCCAGATTTTTCATTTTTATTTCTTGTAAATGCAAATTGAATGTTGAATGTTGACAGTAAAATACAATACAATTCTGCTTGTGAATTTGAAGACGAATCAAAATGGCACAAAAAAGAAATATCATTTTGGCGTCTCCATTTGGCACACGTGGACAACACCTGACATATAATCTTTAAACGTCTGTAACTGTAGCATACACTCAGACCTCCTCTTCCTTCTTGCAATACGCTGTCCGTCTGTCCTCTCCAACACTCAACGGTACACTAGCCCCCCATCTCTCCTTCGAACGCACGCCTCGGTGGCTTTAGATTTAGTCTCCAACTTGATCAGACAGAAATATTCCAGCAATAATACAGCCATGTCAAAACGAGCTCACGTCGCTCTCTGGATATTATTGGCTCTGAAAAAGCCATTTCATTACATCATTGGTCAAATGCGGCGTCAATCAAAAGGGGGGCTCTAGGCTCCCCAATAAAAGCGTCATAATGGACACTGGCAGAGTTGAAACCTGTAAATCTCACCTCAGGGAAAAAAAATGGAAAAACGGCACGCTGGCATTCTTGTTTGGCTTAAGGGGTTTTAAACACAAAGATTTTAGGCCCCTCTGTCATTTGAGGTTATACCCAGACGTAACTAAAAATGCAGCTGAATAGCCGATGTCAACGTAATTATAATTTGACAGGTAAAAACAGAAGGACTTTTTAAATGCTGTCAGTCAAAATGACAAAATAGTATTGTATGATCTCTGATTTACTTTCAATTTTTTTATTCTAATTTGAATCTAAATGTACTTTTTATTACTTTCCCTGAGTTTCTTGGACAACACCTGATAAATAATCTTTAAACATCTGTAACTTTAGCATACAGTCAGACCTCCTCTTCCTTCTGCTGTCCGTCTGTCCTCTCCAACACTCAACGGTACGCTAGCCCCCCATCTCTGTTGATTGTATGATGGCAACAATTCAGATGTTGCAGAGTTTTTTTCTAAGTTATGATGCCTGGGATGTGTTCATTTTTTGTTAAAACACCTGCATTGACTTTATTGTTAATTTTACTCTAAACTGAAACTATTTTTACCTGTGTGATTTTTTTAAAAAGAATCTAACACTCTTTGAGAAGGTTTTTGTTTTTTAGGATATTAGAAAATGTATTGATGATGCAGATTCAATTTCAGATAGAAATGTGACTATCAAAAACTTTCTGTATAATTCTTAGATAATAAAGTTTTTTAATACTAATGATGGTCTTTGTCTTTTTTCTGTTTAGTAGTGGGTTGGGACCCATGTGAAAGTTTCTGCTTCTTAAGTCATTTCTCTCATTTCTCCCAAGTTTCTGTCTTTTTAAGCCAGTATTTTTATTTACTTTTCACTCGTAGTTGCTTATTTCAGGAGAATCATTCACAAATAAAGTTTCGGATTGGTGTCACTCTTGGTGGTTCAAAAAGTCTGACTTGTTGGCCAAATTGGTGTTTTCCTGGGTTGACAATCAGGCCATGAACTTCTGGCCTGATAGTCAACCACGTGGTTATAGTTTCAAATGCTGATGTATAAAACTGATTTGTAGTGTTAAGAGAGGAAAAATTCTTGAACTTTAAAAACCTTTTGACTCGTTAAATCCTCTCTTATGCCCAGGTTCAGAAAAATGCTGTGTACAAAGACTGAGATCACACAGAGATAACAGCGTCACAATAATCAGCATTTATTCAAGACAGACCCATACTATCACCAGACAAACGCATCACAAAACATCAGAAACCTCAGAGCACAAACACATGAATTTACCTGAGAGAGAAAAAGACAAAAGATGGAAACGACAAACAAAAAGCAAAGACGTCTTTGGAGAAGTTGCAAGAGCAAAATCTGATTTGTTACTNTTCAACCTAAGATCATCAAAGATTTCTCAGAGTAAATATGGATTTATAGCTTCTGATAACGAGTGAAATGTTCTTTCTGTTTGCTATTTCAATCTTTAAAAAAGCTCTTTTTAGCCAATCTTTTTGAAGTTTATGTAATTGATCTGTTTAGCTCTCTTAAGCTTGAACTTCTCATCTTTTTAAAATGTTATATTTCATCACAAACTTTCTTTTTTCCTGCTTTTGTTTTATTGTTTAACTTGGTAGATTTATATTTTGAGAATAAATGATTCTCATCATCTTTAATTATTTGATGTATTTAACTAGTTTAGTCTTATGTAAACTTGTTTTTTTCTTAAATCACTCTTGCATGTGAAAATAGTTCTGTTGAAATAAAATATGATTGAATGAAATCTTAATTTCTTTTGTTTTGCAGTGGCTCCTGAGCCTCTGCAGGTTCAGAGACTGAGACTGAATCCCCAAACAGAAAATCAAAGTAGATTCAGTCTTTAAGTCGTCCTGACACTGATAGCAGCAGCAGCAGCAGCTTTCCTCATCCAGAGACGGCAACACAGTGATCAAAAATCACATTTGTTACCAGACTTTGCATCCTGAGGAAAGACTCCAGGGAAGTTAAAGTTAATGTCGGTGTGTCTTCAGCCAAGGCATCTACCTCCAACCTGACTGCAGCCTGGTGTATAAACGTGTTTGCATTTGCAGTTATAGCTGCTGGAAACTATAAAAGCTAAGGTTCATTACAGTTTTCTACATTTCACAATGCATAATATAGCAAAAAATAACATGTAAGGTAAACAAACCAGCATTAATGTAGGTTTAGTGGTTGTAAAAATATTCACACAAATCTGTATTTTCATTATGTTGTGGACATTTATAAAAAATACAATTGTTTATAAATGTAGCTTTGATAGATGTTTGAATATGGTTTCAATTAAGAAAAAAGCGTGTTATGATCGATTAAGTGCGCTGATACGTCATTGTGCCTGCTAAACACATAAGCAGAGTGGAGTGGTGGACCGCTCCAAGATGGCCGCCCTAAATCTCGTCAGCGACAATAGGCGAGAGCAAAAATAAATAAAAATAAAAGACAATAGGCGAGAGCGGTCCATGAGGTGTCTATGCTTATATTATGTCTACGGGTCCTTCTCAACAACAGTGTTTCAGCACCATAGACAATATAAGAGTAGACCCCGCATTGGCCGCTCCGGCGCAGGAAATACGGTGACCATCTTGGACCGGTATACCCTCCTACTTTGCTCAATCAAAACAGCAGAAGATGCCTCAGCACTACAATATTGTTGTTCTGATCGATGGACTATTGATGTGAGGGCTCCACANTCCAACCAGGAGCTATCTCTGACCCTCTATCTGAAGCCAGAAACTCCTGCCGTGTTTACGGCTTTTCACAGATGAGTGTGAAAAGCTACAACTTCTACTGTATTGTTTTCTCACAGACAAAAGGCAGTTCAAACGATCCAAGCAAACCATCTGCTGGAACTACAGGTAACATAAATGTCAATAGGCCAGAATACATTACTAATTTCAAAACCACAATTAGGCCATTTGAATCAAGACATGTTAAGTAAAACTAGCTTATTTCAAATTTATTTTCTTAACAGTAGCTTCTTCACAGAAGACCAGCAGATGTGACTTTTCAAAAGCATCTTTGTATTTTAAGGTTGAGCTGAACTACTAGTATGTCTGCAGTCCTCATCCTGGACACGTAAAGTCTGATTTGTGTTTTTATTGTGTTTAATCTTTTATCGTTTCAATGTTGTTGAATGTATGTTTGTAGATTGTATTTATTTTCAAGTCTTTGTTTCACCTGTGGTTGTTTTAAAATTCAGATTTTATGATTGGTGTTCTGAACAAATGTTAAAAAGAATCTTACTCCAAGGTCAGCTTAAATTTACAGGTTTGAGATTAAAACCATTGTATTTTGTGAAGGTCTGTCTGTCTAATAACTACGTGTCCTTCATTTTTGTTATAAAATTGAATTACAATTCATTTTTGTCAAACAAACAACAGCAAAAGTTTGTTTTGCTGTTGGATT
>NW_006800920.1:0-1479 GCF_000485575.1 Poecilia formosa | reverse complement strand
AAAGACTATTATTTATATGTAATTATTTCACCAGTAAGATCTTCCGTTTTTGTTTTGAAAGTTTCCTAAAGACACGATGTGAGTAAGAAGAGTGAGAGTATATATATGTGTGTGTGTGTGTGTGTGTGTGTGTGTGTAGTATATATTATTCAGAATTGATCATTATTTATTTGTGTTTGTATTTTTGTATAAATATGTATTGGTATTAAATAAATTACGAACGGCTGTGTGCTTTGTAATATGCTCTTCATACATCAATAACAGAATATTCCATTCCTATTCTATTGTTATAGCCACTAAGCATATTTAAATATGCTGAACTATGTATTAAAAAAATACTTAAATAATACAATTGTTTATAAATGTAGCTTTGATAGATGTTTGAATATGGTTTCTAGGAACAAAAAAGCGCGTCATGATAGATTAAATGCGGTGAACGTCATTGTGCTGCTAAACACATAATGCTAAGTGGAGTGGAGTACCGCTCCAAGATGGCCGCCCTAAATCTCGTCAGCGACAATAGGCGAGAGCGGTCCATGAGGCGTCTATCTCTCTCTGTCACTTATTCTAGTCATGCTATTTTCATGTATTTTGTACGTTTATTTCTCAAACAATTCTTGATGACTTTTCCCTCACTTATATCAATATGTTGTTTGGATTCTTCTCTTATCCCACTTATAAAACAAAACATTTTTATATGATCAACCTAATTTTATTAGTCGCAAAATATCATATACATAAATCTAAATTCTCAAATCAGAAACCTTGCTTTTCAGCCTTTAAAGAGGAATTCAAACAATATATTACATCTCTCCAGTATTCAAAAAATAGAAAAGCCATTAAGACAGTGGATATGTGCTCTCACTTTAACATCTTTCTGAGTTAACCTTTTATTTATATATTTCCTTTTCATTTTGTTTGTGCTTCCTATGTAACACCCTGGCATTGTTGTCTTGTCTGTTTTGTTACTTATTTGTGTTAATTTAGCTATTTTGGCTATTTTCTAAACCCCTTTATTGTCAATGAAGAAAAAAAATGAGGCGTCTATCCTTATTTTTTGTCTATGTTCAGCACCATATTTACCAAGTGTTGTTATGTTGGAAACTTATGTACACGCACAACTTTACTCCTCACCAGACTCCCATCTGGAACAACAGATATGTGCTGCACAGGAATAAGTCTCTGTATTTGGATCACTGGATGGAAAAGGGTATTTGGTCCATAAGACATTTTCTTAATGACAGTGGAGATTGGTTGAATTATGATGAATTTTGTCTGTTGTATAATTTGGACTGTTCACGCTCTCAGTTTTACACAGTATTGAACTCTATTCCTTCTGCAGTCAAATATCTGGTTCAGAATATAAACATTCAATCAGCTGTCCTTCAGTTACCTGCACTTCAACTGTTTGGCGGCAACCTTTTAGACAAAAATAATTCTAACAAAAGGATGCGTCAACATCTAACCAATCTTATATTT
>NW_006800919.1:49228-50438 GCF_000485575.1 Poecilia formosa | reverse complement strand
GCTGCATTTCATTCGGGGGTGTTTTTTGTTTGCGTCTCTTTTTGTTTGCTGCATTTGATTCGGGGGTGTTTTCTTTTTTGTTTGCTGCATTTTATTTGCTTTTTGTTTGCCGCATTTAATTTGTGCGTGTCTTTTCTTTTGTTTGCATGTTTTCTCTTTTGCTGTGCATTTGCACCTGTCGGCCACCGTACGTTTCCCTTATGAACAGCGCCCAGATTCTCTAACCTATACTCTATAAAATACTTCACAATGAGAAATAAATGTGTTAATTGGCAACAACTTATGCTGCTAATAGAGTGCATAACTGAACACAATAACAAGGCTAAGATAACTAAAGCTAAGATCTAAATACAGTGCCACTTTAACCTTATACTGAATAAGGAAGGAAAAATGGTAAGGTTGAAAACATACCAGTTTAATAAACCGTACTGGTCAGTAGTAAACCAAGGGCAATGCACATTAACAGAGCACAGTTAACTTTCAGCATTTAGCACACTTAGTGCAACCGCGCTGTCTCAGAACTGTATAAAACAACCCTTTAAAGTGAATACATAAGAAATAAGCAAACAAGGCTGAATGTATCAACCACACTATTCAGTTTCTTGAATTAGTAAAGCAGGTCGTTAGCTTTACAAACGTTGGAGGCCTGAAGGTATGGGGTTCCATTTGTATCAAAAATAAGTAGAAGTCATGTGCAGATGTGTCGTTGGTCTATGTTGCATGTAGATGATGCATATGTAGATGTTGCATAGCATATGTCTATGTTGCATATGCGTTCGCTGCATATGTGATGAACGTCGTTGGTCCATGTCTTTGGTTCATGTCGTTGGTCCTTGTCGTTGGTCCGTGTTGCTATTGCCTGTTTTCTGTGCCATTAAAAAGGCCTGAAGTAGGTCATGTATGATCAAAATGTTTATTAGATATTACAAAAATGTTGGTCTTCCAATATCAGTGGTTTCAATAAAATTGTTTTCAAAATGTTAATATTTCTACCTCGTATTTTCTTTAGGCATTAGTCAGGGCAGCTAACGAGGTCCAGGGGTCCTGGCCCAGTGAAGGGGGCGCTAAATTTCTTTTTAAATCTGTGATATATCTTCATTTTAAAAAGAATTTTCACTGTTGGCATGTATTTGAACTTCTCTTTTATTTACTTCAGCGTACCTCACAGTTTTTAACAAATTCTGTAGTTTTAGGTGTACTTCTAAATCTG
>NW_006800919.1:46695-48300 GCF_000485575.1 Poecilia formosa | reverse complement strand
AAACAAATTGTGAATAAAAACTAAATGCAATGATGTGGAGGTGCCAACATCTAATATTTTATTCACAATAGAACACAAATCACAGATTAAAAGTTTAAACTAAGAGAATGGATCATTTTAAGGGAAAAATATGTTGTTTCAAAATTTCATGACGTGTCTACAAATCCCAAAAAAGTTGGGACAAGGCCATTTTTACCACTCTGTGGCATCCCCCCTTCTTCTTACAACACTCAGACGTCTGGGAACAGAGGAGACCAGTTTCTCGAGTTTAGAAATAGAATTGCTATCCATTCATGTCTAATACAGGCCTCTAACTGTTCAATTGTTTTGGGCTTTCTTTGTTGCACCTTCCTCTTTGTGATGCGCCAAATGTTCTCTATAGGTAAAGATCTGGACTGCAGGCTGGACATTTCAGAACCCGGATCCTTCTCCTATGTAGCCATGATGTTGTGATTGCTGCAGAATGTGGTCTGGCATTATGTTATTGAAAAATGCACAGTCTTCCCTGGAAGAGACGACGTCTAGATGGGAGCATATGTTGTTCTAGAACCTGAACATAGTTCTCTGCATTAATGGGCCTTTCCAGACATGCAAGCTGCCCAGGCCACCAGCTCTCATGCAGCCCCAGACCATCAGTGATGCAGCTTCTGAACGGAGCGTTGATAACAACTTGGGTTATCCTTGTCCTCTCTGGTCTGGATGAGACGGCGTCCCAGTGTTCCATAAAGAAATTCAAATCGTGACTCATCTGACCACAGAACAGTCGTCCATTTTGCCTCACTCCATTTTAAATGACCCCTGGCCCAGTGCAAACGGCTAAGCTTGAGGTGCTTGCTTAGAAATGGCTTCCTCTTTCCTCTGTAGAATTTCAGCTGGCAGCGGCAGATGGCACGGTGGATTGTGTTCACTGACAATGCTTTATGGGAGTATTCCTGAGCCCATGCTGTCATTTCCTTGACAGTGGCATTCCTGTTTGAGGTGCAGTGACGTTTAAGGGCCCGGAGATTACAAGCATCCAGTAGAGTTTTACGGCCTTGGCCCCTACACACAGCGATTGTTCCAGATTCACTGAATCTTTTGATGATGTTATGAACGGTTGATGATGATAACTTAAAAGTCTTTGTCATTTTACGCTGGGTAACACCATTCTGGTATTGCTGCACTATATTTCTGCGCAACAGTGGTGGAATTGGTGATCCTCTCACCATCTTGGCTTCAGAGAGACACTGACACTCTAAGAAGCTCATTTTATACCCAATCATGTTGTCAATTGACCTAATTAGTATTAACTGGTCTTCCAGCTGTTTGTTATATGTTCAATTTACTTTTTCCAGCCACTTAATACCTGTCCCAACTTTTTTGGGATTTGTAGACACGTCATGAAATTTTGAAACATATTTTTCCCTTAAAATGATCCATTCTCTTAGTTTAAACTTTTAATCTGTGATTTGTGCTCTATTGTGAATAAAATATTAGATGTTGGCACCTCCACATCATTGCATTTAGTTTTTATTCACAATTTGTTTAGTGTCCCAACTTTTTTTGGAATCCAGTTTGTAATTTGCACATTATTATTATTATTATTATTATTATTATTATTATTAT
>NW_006800919.1:44733-46359 GCF_000485575.1 Poecilia formosa | reverse complement strand
TAGTCATTCTTATCAATGAGTCTTGAATAGGAATCAAATAAACACAAATATATATTTTATCATATTTTACATTTCTTATTTCAAATTGCACTTAACATGTCCACTTCAAAAATACACCTGAACTGTGCCACAACACTGTCGTGTGTGGCACAGTTCACAATTCTGATTTCCAACAATTCTCTTGTTTTAATGTAAAATGTTCTGTACCTACTGCCATCTAGTGATAATAAAATTACATGATTACGCCATGATTACGCCGCTAGTCACTACTACAGCAAAAACACTCAAAGATGGCATTATTTGCAGATAATTAATTCGATTTCAAAAAAATCTTTTAAGACCAATCACCGTATTTTCCGGACTATGAGTGCACCATACTATAAACCGTACCTTAAAATTTTTTGAACCCCTCCCCTTACATATAACCGTATATAAACTTACATATATCAGCGGCACCGGGCTACAGGCGGCTGGTATCTCTGCCGCTCTCGGTTTCCCATAAGGACCCAGCAGAGGGCTGCGTCCAAATGACTGCTGGATATATGAAGGACGCAATTCTCCGTCTCCAAATCCGGTTTTGTTCACGCCGAGTTTATGTGCAGCGGCTTTATTTCCCAGATTGATACTCCTCAGCATAGAAGCTGCATCATATGAGTTTGAAAACATTTCTCCGTCGTGCCTGCTGCTAGCATGTGCTTGTTCCAAATGAAAATTAGCGCGTTCTTCTTTGATTTCCAATTTTGACTTCCAATGATTCACTTCCTGCTAAAGTGGGCACTAAAGAGCCCCCTGGTGGTTGAAGAAAAATCCATAGAAACGCCGCATGTTCAAAGTGTAGGAAAAAAGTAGCGGCTTATAGTTCGGAAAATGCGGTAGGTGAAATTGGATAATTTCCACGGCACACCTGATGATCACTCACGGTACACTAGTGTGCCGCGGCACAGTTGTTGAAAAACACTGGCTTAGCCAATCAGTGCTTCGGAGGAGAACTGATTGAAGGAGTTCCACTCTCAGCATGCATTTGAACTTGTGTCTTTAATTACTTCAGCAAAGCTCACCGTTTTTACCAAATTCTGTAGCTTTCAGTGCACAGTGATCCCTCGCTACACTGTAAAAAAAAACTGTAAAAAAACTGGTAAATGTACCGTAGAAATTTGAAGGAATTTTCCGTTTTTTAGTTTTACAGGTATTTCTACTGTATTTTCAACTTTACGCATTGCATCATGGGAACAAGAACCTTCGCGAAGCGCGAAAATTGGTCAGACGACATTTCAAGCTCCTTAGCCGGACCCTGCAACATATATCTTTTGGACTTCGGTTGGATTAAGAGTTGGAGTTGCCTTTCTGCCACCTCCCTGGTAAAGTAAAATAAATAAGAACACTTTCTTTTCTATGAATAATATTTTGAAATATTTGTAGTTGACTTCGTGAGACTCTGGTGTGCCAGGAGTCTCACGATAATTTATACCTTTTTTTTTGTTTTTTTTACAATGCTGCGTTTGCTTGTGTATTATAAAAGTAAAACACGGTGACTGCTGTACTACTATTATTTATTTATTTTTACCGAACTCAAAGTACCGGCCATTTTTTCAAGTCAAACTGAACTGGGCCCGTGAAAGCTAACCG
>NW_006800919.1:36305-41951 GCF_000485575.1 Poecilia formosa | reverse complement strand
AAAAAAAGTTTGTGAATATATCAAGACAGAGTAAAAAGACAGAATTTCAGTTTTGGGTTGACAAAATATTGGTAAATTTGACATAAACTGTTAAATTATGGAAAATATTTTGATGGAAATTCTGGAAGAAAAAAACCCCAGAAAATGTCCTGGTAACTTTTTGCAGGATATTTTCAGTTTTTTTACAGAATTTCCCTCAAAAATTTCCTGTAATTTAACAGTATTTTAGTTCACATTTTTTCTGTAAAAAAACAGGGAAATGTCCTGGTAATTTTCTGCCAGTACATTTTCTGTTTTTTTACGGAATTTCCGGCAAAATTTTTTCTGTAATTTAACAGATTTTTTTCCGTAATTTAACAGTTTTCTATGTTTAAAATTTAACATATATAAACTGTTAAATTATGGGAAAAAATCTGTTAAATTACGGAAAAAATTCTGGCGGAAATTCCGTAAAAAAACAGAAAATGTACTGGCAGAAAATTACCAGGACATTTCCCTGTTTTTTTACGGAATTTTTTTTTACTGTGTATAACGCGGTTCACATTTCAGGGTCTCGCTGCTTCGCGGATTTTTTTTGTGCAATTTTTTTCACAGTGCGTTGTGTTCTGCGTCCTGATTGGCTAAACAGTCTCCGAGCTCCTTCTCTACCTGTGTGCCAACAAGGGCACAACTACATATTATTCAGGTGGATGCGAAAACATAAATCGGCGCCCCCCGCCCCCTCCCAGACGAAGACACGTGAAAGGTAAAACTCGCTACATTTGCATTTACACGTGCGCGAGGTGAAGAAGCGTAAGGGCACGGTGAAGTGTATGCGAAGGCATCATCGGGGCGCCGCCCCCTCCAGACGGGGTTTTGACGCCCCCTCTGGTGCAGCGCCCCTATGCGTTGCATGCGCTGCATACCCACTCTTTGCACCACTGTGTGCTAATAACGTATTTAAATATAAATAATACAGATTGGCCATTCAGGAGATGAAAGCTAAAAACTTTGAATGCGTGCTGGAAAAATCTGTGGCCAGAGGCTTGCTTGACGAGATCCATCGCTCTGCCGTAGATAAAGCTGTGAGTCTTGCGGGGCAGGTTGGAGGAGGCGGTTTAATGACATGACTCCGGTTCCCATTAAGGACCGATTGATGAACAGGTTTTGTTCTTTGGTTTCTACGTAGAGTATTTAATTATGCTGTATAATAATTGTAAAAACTAAAGGTAACTACTTCGCGGATTTCACTTATCGCAGGTTATTTTCGGAACGCAACCCCCGCGAAAAACGAGGGATCACTGTACTTCTAAATCTGCTCCTTAGTCGCATCTTTTTGGGGATGGTACTGCCTCTGGGGAGGCGCCGATTTATGTTTTCGCATCCACCTGAATAATATGTAGTTGCGCCCCTGCTCCTTCCTACAGATGAAACTATATCACAGATTTCAAAAGAAATTTAAAACGGGAGAACGCGGATAATATAGGAAATAGCGCCCCCTTCACTTCCGGATTGCAATGGTCCCATTTCCAAATAAGGTAAGAGACTGACAGTGGTCCGTCCCCGCCCCTTTCTGTTTGCTGCAGCGAGTTGTACTTGGTTTCTCTTGAAAAACTACGGATCTTTCATCAGACAGATTTTTTTTTTGACATTATGTTTCAAAACAGAAGATAATAAAATTACTGTGGTATCCTCAGTGATAGATAAATAAATAAAATAAGAAGGCATGTAAATATTTGTTAATTCAAATTCAATTCAATTAAAATGGCCTACTTTATTAATCTAAAAAGGGAAAGTAAATATTATTGTAGCTCATTAATTCAGTTTCAACGAGTAATTAAACATGGTGATGGCTGTTGGTAGCAAAGATCTTTTGAGCGGTCTGTATTACAGCAAATCTGAAGCTTCTGACTGAAGATATTCTGTTTTCTCAAGACAGTTTCATAAAGAGGATTGTCAAGGTTGACCCGATGAAGAATCCTTCTTTGCATAATCATCTCCAGAGGTTCCACTGTTGTCCCCAGAACAGAACCAGCCTTCTTATCAGGCTGTTGAACCCTTTTATATCCCTGATCCTGCTGGCCCAACTTGTCGGCAGAGAGATGATGCTCTTAACAACAAACTTATAAAGGGCCATAGAAAATCTGCAGCAAGATGCAATCTTCTAGACCTGTGCTGTAGATCTTCCCTGCCCCTTCTTATAGACAGCTTCACTGATGCGTCTCCAGTCCAGTCTGTTGCAGAGATGAACTGTAGCGGTATTTATATTCCTCAACCACCTCCACGTTTTCTCCCATGATGGAAATAGGGTTTGATCTAACCCTGTTTCTCCTGAAATCAACAATCATCTCCTTTGTTTTGTTTACATTCAAGATGAGGCGATTGTTCCCACACCATGACACAAAGCGGTCCACCAGTTCTCTGTACTCAGCTTCTTGCCCATCTCTAATACACCCAACAACTGCACAGTATTTCTGTAGATGACAGAAATCTGGACTTGTGCTGGACGTCTGAAGTGTACAGAGTGAAAAGGAATGGTGAAAGTACAGTGCTCTGTGGTGCTTCTGTGTTGCTGACCACCTGGTTAAACACGCAGTCCTTCAGTCTCACAAACTGTGGTCTGTTTATGAGGTATAGATTCAGGCGATTGTTGAGTCTTCAACCTGTGTCTTTTGGAGTTGATGACAAAGCAAATCAGGTTGAATTGTGTTTCTGCATTGGTGAAATCAAATAACATGATCCTCACAGTGCTGCCTGTTTTGTCTGAATGAGAATGGATTTGTTGAAGCAGGTATATGATGGCATCATCAACTCCAACACCATGGAGTTAATCTACCCTAAACAAACTACACTGACTAAGCTTGCCTGCTTATTCATGGCAGAATGAATAAACTTGTCTGCTTATTCATTGGCCAACAGGAGTCTCTCCATGACTTTCATGGTGTGGGATGTTAGGGCATCAGGTTTATAGTCACAGATGACTGATGGGTGAGTTTTATTTGATACCAGAATCCATCCATGTTTTCCATAACAGTGGAACCTTCTCTTTGGGTCAGGCTAAGGTTGAGAGGTGTTGCAAAATCCCACAGAGCTGCTCTGCTCAAAACTCTGGGGCTGACATCATCTGGACCTGCAGCCTTGTTCTGGTTCAGTCTCTCCAGCTGCCTCTTCACTTGACTTCTAGATTCAGAAAAGTCTCAATCAGTTATGCAGCGAACGGGTGTGTCTGCAGGGGGGGATGATGGAAAAAACAATTCCCTCAGCCAGGTGATTGTAGTCTTTATGCAACTGTATGTATCTATACTGATAAATACTAATGGCCAAATTTTACATTCATAAATTTGTTTTATTAAAATATTAATATTATTAAAGTATTAATTATTAATTATTAAAATTGGTTGTTATTTTGTTATTTTTTTTAAATACAGTCCTGCAATCATACTTATCTCAATTATATCAGAATTTAATTTTAAAAATAAAAACCCAAGGGTCATTTTCATTTTTGCTTTAGATTTTTTATAGAGCCATGTTTTTGTCTCCTTGTTCAATACTTACATCTCTAGTTATTCCAAAAAAGCCCATAATAGTGCACTTAGTACACTTCAAATTGTTATTTTCTACCATTTAATTACACTTAAAATACATTAAGTACAAAATTAGTGATTCCAAAATAATATCAAGTTAAATAATACTTAACAAACTTAAAGTATACTGATGATTAGTCTGGCTTCAAGTGTGCTCAAACATGCTAAAATTTTATATACTTAGTTATTTTTCACAAGGATGAACCCCTCCCGACCCCACTAGGCATAAGGGTGTAAGAAAATGGATGCTTGGATATGTTTTATTGATTCCAAGAAAATGTGTGTGGTTCCTGAACCTGCTTTCTCCAAGTACACCTCTTTGCAGCAAACAGAAAGGGACTGGAGCGAAGTCCTACTCGCCATAGACATGCTTCTCGCTTTTTCTGGAAATGAAACACCGGCGAAGAAGACTGACGTCATCACCTAAGGACAACAACTGAAGGAGGAGGTAGCGGATTTTGGTGGATTAAAGCAACGGCCAGCTCAGTGTTTATCCCCAGACTGTATCTAACGCCCCCATCGAAACCGTCTGCAACGTTAATAGTCGAAGCAGAGTGAAGACATTTCAAGGAAACGAGAAGTACGGGCTGAAAACAGTAACCGGGCCGAGAGAAGCAGAGTACTGTCTCCTTGGTGACCGTGAGGGGGTATGTTAATCATCAACAAGAACTCTTGATTGACTGAAACCGACATATTGACTTTGATTCTGAGCAGAATCTGTTTAAAAGCAGCTGACTTGTGGAGAATTGGTGTCAAATTATTCAGAACCACAATGATGAGTGCATTACTTTAAAAACACGTAAATATCAAGTGTAGCGTACAATGAATGAATGAGTGAAGGATTTGAACGAAGTTCGAATCAACACGTTGGGTATTTATGATTTGTCATTGCTGATATAATAGGATAGAAGCTAGCTGATTGTTACAGGGCACAAAAAATTAAGACTTACTGAAAAGATGTCTGGAAACACGGGTTGTAATGTAAAATATGACAGATTACTGGATTAAGGAAATTTCTAGTATACTACATGAAATCACACCTAACGATCTTTGAGAATTTGGAAACTGTTGCTCTCTATTTCCCAAATTTTTGGGGTGGGGGTGGTGGAAGGGGATGGGTATTTCGGCTTCCTGAAATAATCTGTTCCTCCTTCATAACATGGGAACAAATTACTTTACCAGCAAGACTGTGTTTATTCCTCTCATCATCAACAAAAAACAATCCTGTATAGTTGGTAAAATTTGCTCTTTATTTGCCAAAGTTATGAAGAATCATATGTATATGATTCTTCATAACTTTGGCAAATAAAACTGCCTGAAATAATCCATTGGCGCTCCATAACAATGGAAATAATTAATTTACCTGCATGTCTTTAATTGTGTTTAATCTTCTCTTCACAAACAACAGATCCTTTAAATGTGGTAACATTTGCTCATTATTTGAAGAAGTTATGAGAGACGAACCAAATATGTTAGCCACCTGAAATAAACTGATCCCCCCATAACATGGGAGCTAATTATTTTTTTCACAAACTCTTAACTGTATCTATTCATCTCATTACAAACAATAAATCCTGTATATATAGTAACATTTGCTCTTTATTTGCCAGAGTTACATGGGGGGAACCAATTATTTCAGCTGCCTGAAATAATCTATTCCCCCTCCAAAGAGCTTTGAACAGGGGAAAAGGTTATTTCAGGCAGCTATTATTTGGTTCTCTCCTCCTAACTTGGGCAAATAAAACTTCCAGGATTTATTGTTGATGTTGAGAGGAATAAACACAGTTAAGACTTGCTGGTAAATTAATTTGTTACCATGTTATGTAGGGGATCTACGGAAGACAATTAGGGGCACTGAAAAAAATAAATTCTGACATTTTTCTCAGAAAACGTAAGAATTTTTTTTTCAGTGGCACAGAAATACATTTTATAATTCAGAGAAAAATGTCAGTATTCTGGCTGATGGGCGCCAGCAAGCAACCAGCTTCAGAATCACAGATGCAAGATGTGGCGGACAGCTAGCGTTCTGGATGTCTAATCCAGCAGAGATGTCTGATTTAAGTGACTTTTTATGTACCAGAGG
>NW_006800919.1:26576-33924 GCF_000485575.1 Poecilia formosa | reverse complement strand
AAAAAATGCTGTTTTTGATACGCCAAAACTCATAATTACTTCAAAAATGTACGTCTTTTGTTATATTTTTCACCCATGGAGGTCGCCATTTTTTCACCGCTGGATTGATGACGCATAATGGTCCATTCTGTTCCGGAGTCTTCAGAGTAAACACAGGAAAGCTAATTTTACCCCAGTAGTTGTTTATCATATTGCGTTTGACTGGTGTCATTTTAGGTAATGCCACACTGTGTCACTAACGGCTGTGATAAAAAATAAAAATTGAGAAAGAATCTGGATAATTTCCCACATGAAAGAAAGGAGAGCGCAGTGCGAGAACCGGAGGAAAACAACAAAGCACCTAATCTGGACCCTGGACATTTCTCCATAACACTTTGAGCCATTTATACCAGCAGAACCAACGAAGGCTCTAACAGCCAACGTTAAGGTAACGTTAAGGTAATCGCTACCTTAACGAGCTAAAAATAAATGCCGTGCTGCAGCTGAGACAGGCAGAGCTGGACGCTCTTTTAGATGCTAACTGGAGCTATACCGCCTGCAGTATTGACATCACAGATCGGCCAGGTCCATGGAGGTCCGGTGTCGGTGGCAATTAAGTCCAGCATGGCTATTACCACCGCACTGAACTCTAAGCAGCACAGCTGATGCCGAACCAGACACAGCTACAGACTCTGGGTGAAACGTCAAAGACAAGCAGCGCTAATAGAACTATTGCTACTCGAAATGCTAATGGAGCTAGATCACTGGTACTGTAAAACCATTATGACACTGAACGAATTTCATACCCTCTTACCTATCTGGACCCAGAGCTACAGAAGTACTTACTTGATAACACAGTCCGACCAGAGGTAAGTGTCATTCATTGTTTCATTATGAAGCTGAAGGCAGCAGCAAAACACCAGTTCCTACTGTCCTCTTCCTCTGTTGTTCCTCCTCATCTTCATTACCTCTTCTGATTTCTATCTTCCGATCGTTTTCAATGTGCTCTGGTTCAAATTAAAAAGGCTTAATAACGTTTCTCATCACTGTTTTTGGCTGGAGGAGCCAGGCAGTTGGACCTTTACACGTCATTTACCCAGAATGCATTGCAGTGTGAAAAACATGGCGACATTCCTGTGAAAATATTTTATTAAAATTTATAAAAACTAAATAGCCCACAGTATTATTACTGTATTGTTTTTACATCTGAGATAAATATTTTCCAAATATGGTCTGTTTTTATAACTAGTCCTAATTCCCTTTAAATCACACAGATGAATCGAGGATGTAACAGCTGTTGATTGCTGAAATTGTCCCATAAGGATTTGGTGTGTTTATTTTATTGGTCTTTGTTTGAATGTTTCACAATTAAATTAAGGTTAGCAGTATATGTCAGCCGCCTTCTAAATATGATGTCTGCTGTGTTAAACTATGTAACTTTTAGTTTAGCAGAGGACAGAAACTGTAAGTACGTATAAATGACATACACATTTATATACATACATGTATGACTTGCATACAAAGCCACCGATCTCCGGCTGGATGTAATTCTGATCATACGATACCTTCACTATATTTGCCAACACCAAGTAATGTGCTATGCTATGTTATCTATGTGTATCATATGTTTGTGGTACGGCCTTGAAAAAAAGTTACATTATGAGAATAACAATGTCATTTTTCTGCACTGTGATGTGTCAGCTCAGGACTGAAATTACATCTCAGTCCCTGAATTACACTATTAGTGCATTTATTACTCAGGTGTGGAAATGGTAGGCTTCAAACTTATTAATGTGATGTTTAATTTTTGTAATTTAAAAAAGTGCTATTTAGTGAGCAATACCTGCTTGAACTTTGGCCATTGGGTGATCAAATGCTCAACCAATGGAAACGCAGAATGATGCTGCTGATGTTCCAGATGTTAACAATATTTCCTTGTGTGTTTTTATGAGTAATACATTTTACCTTAAGTAGATTGTATATTTATGAATGTGTGAATTTTGAACTTACATAACCAATCCAGTCCTTCCTCTTTCTCATTAAAATAGAGGATTGTACAATTGGCTCCCTTGTTCTATTATTGTAATTCTCCCCAAAACAGTAGATTGCTTTTAAGCAATGATGTAAGTGTACAATCTTAAAGGTAACTTTAATATTGATTTGCTGTGTAAATAATTGTCCTTTGTCATCTGTTTGTGTGCAGTTTGACTGTGATGCAGCAACGCTGGAAAATTATGGAGACAGAACTGTCATCTAACTTCTGCTAAAGCAAAAAACTGTTCAAAAAAAGAAAAATAAGACCTGCTAAAGACTGTTCCTTTCTTAAAGTGAAAGAAGCTACAAAATTTCAGATTCGGGTGACATTATTAGGCTTTACTTCAGATTGTCTAAGCAACAAAGTCCTTCATATTTTAGTGCACAGTCATCATACTATAGTAATCAAATAAGTTAATAATAAGTAATCAAACTCAAAAAAGAATTTGCAGGAGTCTTGCATGTCTTAGCAAACTACTTATGAATAAGCAAGTCCAGCCTTCAAGAGCAACTATCCTGCAGTTTTAAGGTGTTCTCCTAAGTTGCAGGAAAGTATCTCTGGAGAACTGGACTTGGAAACCCTAAATTAAGCCAAGATTTCAAGGTTTAAACTACAAAGCATTTCTGTAAACATGTATCACTGTAAAGATTTTAAACTGTTGTGTATTTTGGGGAGTTTTTAGTGTTATTACAATAAAAAGAAGCTATAATTATTTACCCATGTGAGGACCCATCACCTTTTGTATACCAACTTTGTTATTGATATTCTACCTGTGTCATTACAATACAGATGATGATATCCTATATAAAGGCCTTGCTCTGACATTACTTCTATAATCATAAAACACATTGAACATAATTTGACTTGTTGCATACCTGCACTATGAGACAGAATAGTGCCCAAAATAGATACCTAGATATCATTCCATCAATGAGAGATCATTTGCAATTATGAAATTGTATCTTTAACTATTTTAAAAATCACGTTTAAAAGACAAATGCATGTCATTCTGCCATCTTACTGAGTTCATGTGTGCCAGTCTCAGGAATTCTGATTCCATCCTTTTCATATCTTTACAGTCAATTCTTTATTTTTTTGGTTATATGTCACACTTGTAAAGTGAAATATACTGTTTGATCAAATTGCCTGATGACATTCTTTAATTTGGTATATAAAAGCCACATGTAAATATTTAATTTATTGTAAAATACATATCATGCTAGAGATTAGGCTATAGCTTTTAGGCCTGTTCAAATGAAAAATGAGCTTAATCAATATTGTCCACCGCATGCTCCAGGGGCTCAGCCCATCGAGGACCTCTGGTGGATGGTGAGGAAAACAGCAGGCAACAAAACAAAACCCAAACCCAAGACTACAAAAAAAAAAAACAAAAAAAAAACTCTGATCCCAACAAATATATTAAAAACCATAACAGAAAGGTATTGGGTAAAGTAACAATTTATTAGCAAAATATTGCAAAAAAACATTCTTTTGCTAATCCCAATAGCACAAAAAAATGCTAATGGGATTCTGAATGACCATGTTATTGGTCATTCTAACGCCCAATAGCATGGCCATTTGAATGACCAAATTTTTAAAACAAACTTTCAGATTGAATATAGCCTTTTGTTACATATAAGTAGTATAAAAGATATTGAACAGTATTGTGGTGTCAAAAATAACGTCATCTCAGATGCAGAGATAGGACAAGTGCCAATTGTTGATAAAATACATAACTTCTTGATTACAAGGACATTTGTACAGGTGTTAGATCAATACTACATTTTAGAACATGACAATTTTGCTTGAGGTTGATCAAATAACCTTATTTCTTGCACTGCATTGTATAGTTTCTATTTATAACATTAGGAACAAGCAGATTTGTTCAAAAACATACTGAATTAAAGCCGCAATAGGTGTTGGATGCCTTTGCAGCGAAGTGCGGCGAAGGCCTATTGGCACTGCCATGCTCTCGCCACCGCTGACACTCAAGCACAGTTCCCGCACCTGTCTGCCAGGCGACACACACTGTTGTCTTCCTCAGCGCTCCCTGACGATGCACAACCCCAGTAGAACTGAATTGCAATTTAAAGCTATTGGGCTCTTTAGAGGCTAACAAAGGTCAATCCGAACAAGTTTACTGTAAATAAGATGAGGCATGTATGATTTAGAGCAGTCTTTCTTCCAACAGAAAGACTGCTGTAACTGCTCTAATAGTTCCTTCCAACAGGTGACTTCCTGTTAAAAGGGGGCAGGGCGAAAGTGATGTCGCAAATTGACCATTTGAATGTGATGGTCTGGTCTGTGATGAAGTTTGAAGTTTGATGCAGCTGGGAGCTTATATGGGGAAGTTATTCCATCTTGATGTTTCATGGCGAATGGCCAGATTTGGTCATGCCCACTTACTTTGACATAGGAAAATTCCTTTGATAACTTTTGACCCACAATGGCTCAAGACTGCGCTGACTGAGTTTGAAGCCTGGATCTCGAAAGCTCTTGGACGAGTTCAGATATGACGTCAATAAAATGGACATGATGATGGCTTTGATCCAAAATGGCCGACTTGGGTTTGGACCATGGCTCCCATATATTTTTTTGTAGGTCCTGACAAGATACACGTGTACCAAGTTTCATAATTCTGGGATAAAGCATGGCTTGCGGCTGATTTTTTAAAATATTCTAGGGGGCGCTGTGGAAGATTTAGGCTACGCCCACCAAATATTGCACTGGATTCCTGTCGGTGGGTGGACAAGGATCGATCTCAGTGAGTTTGGTGCAGCTGGGCTGAAACATGTGGAATCTAGACCCAAATGTATGGCAGTGGTGTGACCTGTCACTTTGCCGCGCCGCCACTGCCACGCCCTCCACTGAAAATGTTTGGCGCTTTAAATCAAGTGAGAATAACCTGTTATCTGTCATCTGTCGCAAGATCATCTTGATTAGATCAAGAAAGCCAGAGATGGAGCTTTCCAAGTAAAAAAAGTCACTTCCTGTTCTGAGGGAGTGTGCTTAGATGACGTCAGATTATGATGACATAGGTTCGTCAGGCATCCTACCAGTATCACTCATGCCAAGTTTCGTGCCAAATGAGCTTTTTATGTTAAAGTTATAGCGTTTCGTTTGTTTTGGCGAGTACGCCAAGTTCGCTGCTCTGCCACGCCCCCTGAACATATACGAAAAATATTTTTTTTCGTTAACTTTTAAAGACCCATGCCTTAACTGCATTCTGACCAAGAATGAAGCCGATAGTTCAAAATCTCTAGGAGGAGTTCGTTAAAGTTTGACGTGAGTAAAAGTGAAAAATGGCCAAAATTTTACCTTTGATCCAAAATTTACTCCTCCCTGTGAATTTTAGGGGTACCTCCAAGAGACCTTTTTTCTTGATTTGGGGGTATTTACCTATCTGACCTACGGTTTCTCCCATCTCACGTTAGAGGGCGCTGTAGAGCAGTTTGGCCACGCCCACTTACGATTCCACC
This sequence comes from Poecilia formosa, assembly GCF_000485575.1. NCBI lineage: Eukaryota > Metazoa > Chordata > Actinopteri > Cyprinodontiformes > Poeciliidae > Poecilia > Poecilia formosa. Next base: position 28,431 of record NW_006800919.1, on the reverse strand, counting down.
AGAATCCGAAAATTTTCCTAGGGGGACAAATTTGGGTCAAATTTGGTGAGATTTTGAATATGATAAGGCCCCCTAACGGCCGTGTAAAGTGGCAGAAAAATAAAAATAATTGAGAAATCTTGCAAATACAATAGGCCTTTGCCAGCGCTTTTCAGCTTGGGCCTAAATAATTACACAGGTTGATTGATAGATGAATAGCACATATGCTTATAATCAATGATATTTATGAAATTAAAGAAAGTGCTGATGTTTTCTACTTATGACTTTTTTCCTCTGAATTCTGAGATTTTTATTCTGTGCCACTGAAAAAAGAAATTCTGACGTTTTCTGAGATAAAAGTCAGAATTTTTTCTTCTTTCTTTTTTTCTCAGTGGCCCTAATTCTCTTCCATAGGGTACATATTATTTCAGACAGCTAAAATATTTGTTTACCCCCTCATAACTTTTGCAAATATTGAGCAAATGTTTTCAAATTTACAGAATTTATTGTTGATGAAGAGGGGAATAAGCATGATTAAAGACCTGCTGGTAAATTAATTAACTCCCATGTTATAAAGGGAAGGGGGAGAACAGATTATTTCAGGTGGCTGAAATATTTGGTTCCCCTCTCATAACTTTGGCAAATAAAGAGCAAATATGACCAAATATATAGGATTTATTGATGAGAGTAATAAACACAGTTAAAGACTTGCTGGTAAATTAATTTGTTACCATGTTATGGAGGGGGAACAGATTATTTCAGGTGGCTAAATATTTGGTTTCTCCCTCATAACTTTGGCAAATAGAGAGCAAATGTTTTCAAAATCTCAATGATTGTTATGTGTGATAGTAAGATTGAGCCACCAACACTTAACAACTAGAAATTTCTTTAATGCAGCAATCTGTCATATTTTATATTAGAACGATATTTTCCAGCAAGCCTACACTCTATTTCTTTAAGGAAGTTTTAATTTTTTGTGCCCTGCTATGACCTAGCTTCCATCCTCTTATATCAGCAATAAAAAAATTATAAATACACACAATGTGTTGGAAACCCGTGCTTGGTGACTGACTTATTTGTCAGGCTTACGTGACAAATAGTTGGAAAAAGACCAGTTCTCTTGCAGATAAAAAACAACACAAAACGGTGTAAGAAGACGTCCACACAAGACCTCGTTTATTTATTTATTTTACAATTTCTTTTAGCTGCCGATTAAACTGAAAGTTCAACCTTGACCTGATTATATGAGTTGTTTTACCGAGAAATTGATCAGAAGCGTAGTGAAAATGGTCTGCTCCGCCTCTCTGGCTGCAGTGCGCGCTCCAGACACAGGGGAAACAGATTTTCACAGGGGAACAGAATTTCCCACAAGACCTGAAGTCAACCACATAATAATACAAATAAAACAAAGAAAAGGCAATAAGCACCCAAAAGGTGATGCAACAAATAAGGAGCTTAATTTGGGGTTATTTACATCAAGCATCCAGTGACTTCTGCTTTTATGCCACTGATTTTTGATATGAACCACCTCATGGTCATTGGTTACCTCTGAGATTGCTTTTCAGAAAACATTTTCTTGAATAGCTGTATGTGTCTCTTGAATTTTGAAGGGTTATAAACTACTTCATCTGGATATAGTTACTCTACACCAGGGGTCCCCAAACTTTTTCCTGCGAGGGCCACATAGCTGTTCCTTTCTCTGGTCGGGGGCCGGTCTTAGTTTTTGGAGAAAGAAACCTTAGAAAATTCTTGTCGACAGGGTGGGGGGGGGTTGGTGGCCTGTTCTGTTCTGTCTTTGAAACTGCGGGGGTGAGGGGAGCGCTTTTAGATAGATTTTTACCCAGAATGCAAATGGAAAAAACCGTGAGTGAAACGG
>NW_006800919.1:14662-26016 GCF_000485575.1 Poecilia formosa | reverse complement strand
TATTTGATAGAAATGAATCTGTTCATTTTTATATTAACATTGATGAACAGACGCACACTTTTACAGTGTTTTATCAAAGAACATATTTACATGATTCCATAATTTAATGTATATTTAATGTTTCAAGACAAGGAAAAAAAAATCTTGTATTTATTTTTTTATATATATTATTGATAAATCAGTCATAGTCAAACATTAAACTACATTTTTCTCTTACTTTTTTCGGAGAAAAAAATATTTATTACAGTATATGTCAACTCTGCTATTGACAGCAAAGAGTGAAAATTCTAACAGAGTAAATTATTTTTATTTAATTACATAAGCTGTATTAATACACTAATACTCCAGATTGAGATATTTAAAAATACACAAAAAGTGAAAGAATAAAACACATTTATTTATTAAACTGGGGACAATGGGCACAGACAGGGCTTCAGTCTGCTGGTCAAACTGGGAGAACCCCAATGACTTCTGAGATGTCCTGGCACACAGGCTAAAGCTGTGTACCAGGAATAAAAGGATAAAAGAGAAATTACCCAAATGTGTAATAGAAATACATATATTTTTCCTTCACATTGAGAAAAAAGACATTTCAGCATATTGGGGCTCTGACTTGTAGCATCTTTATAGCATAGCTAAATACCAACATTGTGAAGCTGAGCTGTGAAACAGAGACTGAAGAACAGCAGCTCCAGCTCTGACCCTAGAGTCAAATGGGGAAACGTGAAGGAAAGTAGATACTTCTGCAAGGCTTGGTGTGTCTTGACTTGAACAACAGAAATTTAACCCACCGACAGTTTGATCATGAAGCTTTCATCTCTCATCCTGATAAGATCTCCTCTGACCCTGATCCTTATGGGACCCTTTCTGACCCTGATGGATGAAATCCATTTCCATCATGTTGGGATCCTGTGTTCTCTCTGAATTTGACTGGATCTGTTTTGATCCTGATCTGCTCCTTTCTCATCCAGATGTGACTCAAACCTATTTTCTGTATTCCTGCAGGTCTCACCTGCTCAGCTCTGCAAATCCTCCCATCTCCTGTCCTGTGGTTATGTCTTCTGTGGATTCCAGTGGGGATGGCGGGAAGTGGCTGGATGCCCACTACGACCCAGTGGCTGGTCTCTACACCTTCTCGTCCTGCATAGACCTGGCAGATCTTAGCGGGGACAGGGAGAGCCGACTCGTGGTCGGGGACCTGGGCACCGGCTCATCAGGCATGAAGCTTAAGGTCTACCGTGGCACGGCACTCATAAGTGAGAATAGCCTGCTGGACCTACCTGCTGGCTTGGTTGCCTTTTTCATGGACTTGCATGAGCCCCGCATCCCCGCCGTCGCCGTGGCCTCTGGACCATGCATCTATGTCTACAAGAACCTGCGGCCATACTTCAAGTTCACACTTCCGAGCCTGGACATCAACCCATTGGAGCAGGTGGTTGTGGCCTCTGTTACATCCACAGGGAGAGAGTTAGGATCATAGAGAAGCTGGGTCACAGCATATTAAGTTTGAGAATGCAATGGTTTATTTTTAATTTCTATATAATTAATTTTAATTACCATTTCTGCTGAGTTTATCTTTCGAGATAGGAATTCAGTGCTTTTGACAGGGACGAAAGGTTAGGACAATTCCAAGGCCCCCTGACCGACAAGGGGCCCTCCACAAATTTTTTGTTGTTGTTGTTCATAGAAATTTTTAAAAATTTGGGGCCATGTCAATTATAAGAATCATATTGTGTTTTCTAAAATTGTTTTTAGCAGTAAATATCAACTGTTACAATACCACTCCCAGACCAGAAAGCACACATTCATATTTGCACTGTTTGCCTCCATTTCACTAGCATTCAATGAACGAAGGAAATAAATTACCAACATTTTCATATATTTAACGTGCCCCTGTACCTTTTACCACACTTAACAACAGATGAGTCAGACAGCAGCGACTCAACCCACGTCCCTCCTGGCCTGTCCTCTATTAAGTGAAATTAAAGCTGCAGTATGTAACTTCTATAAAAAAATTTTTTTTTTACATATTTGTTAAAACTGTCATTATGTTGTGACAGTATGGCATGAGAGATAATCTGTGAAAATTTTATTTCATTTGCCTTTTCCCAGTGCTATCTAGAAACAACCAATCAGAGGCAGGAGGTGGGTTTTAGCGATGTAAATCACAATCTTGTGTGGCTGCTCAGCCTCCTTCCCTTTGCCCTGTGCTATGCTGTAGCTAGCAATAAGTTTTGCAATGATAAGTTGTTTCTCCACCATCAGCACATTTAGTAGTGAGCGAATGAGGTTGATTGACAGCACTAAGACCTCCTCCTGATTTTGATTGGTTGTTTCTGGCCAGAAAATTGTCTTACTTTAGCCAGTAATAGCAGTTCAGGGAGGAGGGGGAGGAGATTGATTATTTCACAGATTATCTGTCTCGTAACAAATTGTCACGAGATGGTGCCAGCTTTAACAAATATGGAGAGAACATATTTTTTTTTATTAAAGTTATATACTGCAGCTTGAATAAAATGCAACTATATAGTATTTTATGAGAAGTCTGGATTGCTTCATGTATATTTTGCACGTTGCCTATGCCCTGTGCCTATAACTGTTGCACGTGGGGAGAAACATTTCAGTAATCTAAAACTGATAGAAAAAAATTTAAGCAACCTACTAGTCTGTAAATATTTGCAAGAAATATTTACAGACTATTTCTTGTAAATTTCACTAGCAGTGAATATTGTGCTAGTATCAGTATTGAACCAGAGAAAGTAAGGCAGTTGCAAGCCTTTAAACATTGTGACACTATTGATGGGCCACATAGACTCAAGAAATTGTAACAGTAGCTGTGCAAGATTCCTGGCGACACCCCTGGCTTTTGATGAAGCAATAAGTTTAAAATTTTCACAATAATCACACTATAAATTTATCTTATTGAGTATCTGACCAGCTGCTGTGCTCTGATTGGTCAGGATGTGTGGCAGCAGGTGAGGGAGGGTCAAATCAACCCTGTGATGCTGAAGGAGATGCTGGAAAGTATCAGGAAGAAGGCAGACATCCCACTGTCCGTCCGATCGCTCAGGTTCCTGTCTCTGGAGTCTGATGAGATGGACGAGTTTGTTCAGCTGTACAAACAGCAGCCAATCAGGCGGCAGGTAATGCTACTTTTGTCATCATGCAGGCCAAATTTGTGAACGCTGCTGCTCCCCTCTCCAGTTTGACCAGTACCTGTTTCCTCAAAACTGGACATGGACTACATCAGCAGTCGAGCAGGTGCAGGAGAACCAGTGTCTCTGCCACTTGCTCAGTAACTCATTCATTATTATATTAAATTATTCTTACTGTATCATCTGTAATTATCCCACTCAGTGTTTCTTAGCCATTGATTTTTTTTAAAGTTTAAATGAAAAGCAGGAGATTCACACATTTCTGTATTTCTGAAATTCACACATGTAATTCAATATGGGATTCCACACAGTCCTGAAAGAAGTTAATTTCTTCTAATACAGTTTAAACTACCTATAGGGTCCACATGCAAGTTTAACTCATATCGGTTCCATTTAATGTGAACCCAGAACTGTTTGACCTCTGAGAAACCAGTGTGTTCATTGATTGTGTTCTTTCAGACGGTCATCACCTGCATCGGAACTCTAAAGAAGAGCACAGCCGATGAGGACGGGATTAGCTGTTTGGTGATTGGTACAGAGAACAGCGACATCTTCGTCCTTGACCCTGAAGCTTTCACCATTCTCTGCAAGGTACACTCTAGTTAGCTGGTTTAAACCAGTCTCTACTAGTTCTAAACTGGCTTGACATGACTCGAAATTAGTCTGACCTAGTTTTTAACTGGTCTGAAAACATTTAGATGACTCTAAACTTGGTTGAGCTAATTCTAATTAGAAAAGTGCAGCGCACAAAAAAATTCTCTGTTTCTCTGCTGGCCTGGGAACGCCTTGGAATTCCTAGAGGAGCTGGCCCAAGTGGCTGGGGAGAGGGAAGTCTGGGCCTCCCTTTGAGGACTGCTACCCCCGCGATCTGACCCCGCATAAGCGGAAGAAGATGGACAAAAAGATTCTGATGTATAAATCCGTGCCTACGGACATAACTGCGCACCTTTCCTTTATAAATCCCAATTTGCAGGAAATGGACCGTAGCTACTGGTCTGCCCTGTCACCACCCATAACTACATTAGTATAAGTACCCAGAAGGCTACCACCAATTAAAGCAGTAACCATGGCAGCGGTCCTTGCTTTTACCAGTACAAGTATTTATAATAATTATGTAATTTATTTAAAAGGTGTTTTCTGGGCACATAAGGTCACCTCACTAAAATTAAAAATAATACATAAAAAAATAACAAAATTCCAAATAGAAAGAAAAGAAAATAGAGATCCAAGTGAAAATGCTTGTTTGAACAGTGGAACGTTCAGCCGGGATTTTAAAAAAAAGACGGCGTGTCAGAGAGTGGGGAATGTCGAAGTTTATTCTAAATAGGGGAATCATGTGCATAAGTTGCACATTTAAAGAATGGAGATTCTTTCTCTCCGCACATTCACAAAGTGGGCTTGGCTCGACTGAAGGATGACTGTGACCTGTCAGCAGTTCCAACTGCACTGGTGAAGCACTGCTCCTTCTTTAAGTTTTGCTCATAGCTCCAGGAAGATCAGTCTGGGCAATCTAAACGCTAGTAAACCATCGTCAACACATCCCAGCAGATCAATATGGTTTCTGAACAAACGCTCCCTCCGAATCCTCCGAGAGTGATTTTCTCCATCAGAGTCAAAACGCTCCACAATTACTCGGCATACCTTTGTGCAGCTACTTATATATGTGTGATTATCTACACACCTCGATCACCTTAAACATAATCAAACCTGACCTGTTTTGAGCTGATCCAACCCCGCTTTCTTATTCAGTGAGAATGAAATTAACCTACAGATAACATGTATTTCATGTGCTTCGGCGTACAGACCAATGTATTACATCTGACAAAAACTGAGAAAATTTACTATTTACATTTGAGTGGCGTTTTCAGATCCTTTTACTTTTATTTTGTTTATTTTGTGTGTGTGTGTGTGCGTGGGTTTAATGCTTCTTGGTCTAAATCAGTGGTCCCCAAACTATGGCCGGCGGGCCGGATCCGGTTCGCCTCCACATTTGGTCCGACCCCCTGAACAATACCAGAGAGCATTTAGATTTTTTTTTCATATACCGTATTTTCTGGACTATAAGCCGCTACTTTTTTCCTAAGCTTTGAACCTTGCGGCTTATAGCCCGGTGCGGCTTATGTGTGGATTTTTCTTCAACCACCAGGGGGCTCTTTAGCAGGAAGTGAATCATTGGAAGTCAAAATTGGAAATAAAAGAAGAAAGCACCCATTAAAACGGAATTATGTTTTAATAGAGAATTAAATTTGAGAATGTTGTTGATCAGTTAAATAGCATTGAGGGGAAAAAGAAGATTTTTCGGTTTTTTTAAATAATACTGGGATCATTATGAGAATTTGAGGTGTAGATATTAAGATCTGATAGATGGCAGTAGTGGAACAATACTGGGTGTAAGCTGCCGTTGAAATCTAAAGAAGAAGAAGAAAGCACCCATTTTCATTTAGCACATGCTAGTGTAGCAGACACAAAGGATCAGCACTTTTACTGTTACAGTTACCGTTAGGAAACTGCCGTAATCACTTCTGTTAAATCTAAACTTTGCAACTTTTTTCTTTTTCAACCGTAATAAATGTGATATTCAATTGACCTGTTATGACTCAAATTTTGGGTGTCCGCCCCCCTCTGCTGCTGCTGCATTGTTGTGGAAAACCTAGAGCGGCAGAGATATCTGCGTTTTATAGCCCGGTGCGGCTTATATGTGTATGTTTACTGTTTTTTGTCTCTTTTTTTTTAACTCTGGGGTTGCGGCTTATAGTCCGGAAAATACGGTATTTATTACATAAATAGTGTTATTTCCTGGAGGAACCCAGAGAGGCTTATTTGATTGTGCTTTCTGGAAAACAATAAATTTTTACATTTAGGCACTCCTGCATCGTCACACTTTTTATGTTACAAACTGACTCCAGCCCACCACCAGAGAAGGGAAAAGTTATGTGGCCCTCACAGGAAAAAGTTTGGAGACCCCTGGTCTGAATAGATAGATTTCAGTGTATTTAATTTAGTTTTGGCACTTTGTAGTTTATTGTCCATAAAGAGAATTTGCATGGCTGCCGCACATTTTCAAGGCAGGTAAAAGTTTGCATCTATTTACACCACGTTCATTTTTATACATGCTGACATGTGCATAAAATATGGCACCTCATATTTTTCATGCGTACACACACTTCACACAACTGGACTGACTAGACCTGAATTGATCTAAACATTTTTGAACCTATGTTATTCCAATTTCTTTTTGACTTTGAGGTAGCTCAGTCTGAGCTGTGGAGTACTGCAGGAATCCATACTTGTCCCCTTTACATTTAAATAAAAACAATACGCTGATTACACATAAACCTTCTCTCACTGACTGCCTCTTGAGACAGCACTGAAACCTAACCTTTTCTCCAAACATCTCTCTGTGATTGAAGATGTCTCTTCCCGCTGTTCCCACCATGATGGACGTCACAGGTCAGTTTGATGTGGAATTCCGCATCACAGTGGCATGTCGCAATGGCAGCATCTACATCCTACGCAGGTAAGAAAAAGCTAACCAAACTCACTTGTTCTAGAACTCGTCTAACACACTGGAACTTAAACTCATACAGCTGTTTTCCCTGCTGCTGGTCAGGGAATCAGAGAAACCAAAGTACTGCATCGAGTTGTCGTCTCATCCTGTTGGGCTGGTGAGAGTTGGGAAAAATATGGTTGTAGGATGCACTGATGAGAGTCTACAGGGCTTCACACAGAAGGTATTCTTTCAACCAACTGTTATCTGATCATAGGAAATATTGTAAATGATTAAATCAGTCAGCGGCTAAGATCCTAATTTGAGTGATCCTCCTGGATTCTTTGTTTCTGTTAGTGCAGGAATTCTATCACAGTAACAGTCTGGATGTCTGCGGTTATTTTTTTCAGGGTAAGAAGTTGTGGAAGATCATCTTGCCGGCTCCTGTCACTACAATGGCTGCCATGGACCTCCCCACCAGGGGCCTTCAGGCTGTCCTGGTGGGCCTGGCAAACTGTCAGGTTCAGCTGTACAGGGATAAGAACCTGCTTAGTACCATCAAAACCCCTGACACAGTCACCAGCATCTGCTTTGGTCGGTACGGCCGTGAGGATGGGACCCTTATAATGACCACAAAGGGAGGCGGCCTCATGGTGAAGATCCTGAAGAGGACGGCGATGTTCGATGATATGGACAGCACTCCTGGCCCACCATTGGCTCAGAGTGTTCGCCTCAATGTCCCTAAGAAAACCAAGCTGTATGTGGACCAGACACTGCGGGAGCGGGAGAATGGCCTGGCAATGCACCGAGCCTTCCACATGGACCTGAGCCGCATGAGGCTGGCTGCTGCTCGAGCCTATGTCAAAGCTCTGGAGTCCAGTCTGACCCCTATGTCCTCCAGCCTCTCAGAGCCCCTGAAGATGAACGCCGTGGTCCAGGGCCTTGGCCCATCCTTTAAACTGACCCTGAATGTCCAGAATACAGCGTCCTGTCGGCCCATCATGAACCTGGCCATCAACTTCCTTTACGACGACAACCTGTACCGGATCAGGAACCCATACATGAAGATCCCACTCCTGGTGCCGGGACTTATTTACCCTGTTGAGACCTTTGTGGAGTGTACCAGCGACAAGGGCATTTCTGACATCATCAAGGTGTTTGTATTGCATGAAGAGAAGAGCTCCCCTCTGCTGACGGCTCACATCAACATGCCGGTCAGCGAGGGTCTGGTGCTCAGCTAAAGCCCAGTCTTCCTGTTGACTGATAAATAAGCTGCAATAGAGAATGTGGAAAGGAACCCTTCAGTTAAAGAACTGGTCAACAGTGATAGCTTTGAGCAGAAGTCTGTTCAGCCCAGAGTTAGCGAATGTGTCCGCTGGTTAGACCGCTGCTTTTCAGCTGTTAGCAATGATCTATGAGCTGTAAACCAAACAATATGAATCAAACGCCTCCAAACTGGTAGTACCATTAATATTGAAATATTATAATGCTAAGAGAAAACTCCAGGTTCCAACCTGATGAAGTGTCCTTCAAAACTGTTGGAACAATATCTGCCTGGAGGAATCAGGCCCGAGTGGCTTTAACACTAACAGATGAACTAACAGCACTATCAGATTGTACGGGACAGTTGAGTGCTTCATCCATTTACTGATTCAAACACAGATCTAACCCAAAGTAAAAAGTGTCGGTATATAAAATTATTACATGTTTTCTCTTTAGATATGCTGTACTAAATTGTAGCTGTGTCAGAATAAAAATAAAAGTACAACTTGTGCACAGTAACATCTTATCGGTAGCTGGTTTTCAGTTGTTCTCACCCCCCAGCTCCTGCGTAACCCTCAGCCTCTTTTCACTCCACAAGACTGCATTTTTGTGGCTGGAAGTTACTTCAGACAGCTTTGAAAAAAGGAGCAGCAACAAGAAATACTGAAGGCATAAAACAAATCTATTAAGTGTAATTAAGATAAATAGCAGAAATAAAACAATAAATAAACAGATGAAACAGAAGATTGAAAGAGATGCTCTAAAATACAAAGGACAGTTAAAAATCTAAGGAGGAGAAATAGATAAAAATGGGAAGATGTCATATCAAAACTGAGATCTGGACCTACAGGGTTAAATAGCTCCTTGAAGACAACGAATAAGCATGATACTACCAGCCATACATGCTTTTCTGGATCTGTTACATATCAGCATTAAGAACACATAGACTTACAAATATTTATTCAGGGGCAGGACTTTGAGTGAATTGAGGCTGAAAAATTCAGGTTTGCCTTGTTAAAATTTTTGAGGAAACGGGGATCATTATAATTTGAGGTTAAAAAGCCGTTCTGATGCAAGATCAAAATGTAATCTTTTCTAATACATGAAACCCCATCAATGTGAATTTGGGTTACTAGGTCGTTGAACTATGTAAACTGTGCTGTCGCGTCATGTGACGTGTTTCAGCCAATCGCAGCTGCAGAGCAAGGAAGTGTGGCGCAGTTTAAGGATAGTCCCTCCAGTTACTGGTGGCAGAAAGCTGATGAATTGTCACCATTAATATTTAAGGCTCAATTTTTAGCTATTTCTTTTTATATCAATGGTTACTAAATTCCCTGACGTGTGGACGCTTTTGTCAGATGCTCGCCGCCGTTATGGTGAGCTCTTCGCGGAAGAACCTCCCCAAGCGGCGGCATGTGCTCCGGGAAGAGTCAACTTGATCGGGGAGCACACTGACTATAACCAGGGATTCGTTCTTCCAATGGTAAAACACGCAGCTGCGACTGTTGTCCTTGTTTGTTGGTTGGACATGATACAATTGGTCAATGATACAACTTCAGCCCCGGTAAATGCCTTACGTCAGCTTTAGGACGGAACTAATTCGATAACAAAAAAGAAATGAGAACTTTGCCTTATTTTTATCTTTTACTAAGGGACCTCTTTTTTTAATCAGTTAAATCCAAGGGCGGATCTACTGGGGTGGGATGGGGTGGCAGTTGCCACCCCAAACGAGAGCCTTGCCACCCCTGTTGCCACCCCAGCTAGCGACAATGAATTCAATAAATAGTTATGGCAAATCGGACATTAAGCGCATGAAACTCTTTTTTCCGACAACATTGAATGCAACACAATGTAACCTGACACCCACTGCTAAGTAACGGGAAGTGCTAGAGAAGGACAGAGCGCCAGCAGCAATAAAAAACTGGACTGGACATTACGTGATTTATCGTAAGTCACACATGCGCCATTGCTGTCCATTGAGTCAGGAATATCGGTGGTCAGGAAAATACTACAATCACGCAAAGAATCAGAACAACCGACGCAATGTTTAGCAGTTAATTAAACCATATATAATGGTAATAAGGGCTTCATATTTCACAGGTGAGGACAACGTTTTAATTTAAAGAAAACATTGAACAAGTCAGCAGTGGGTCAGTTATACTAGCCTAACAGCTGCTGGCCTGGTATTGACTTTGATAACCTTAGCATGTGCTGGGCAGTTCGGTGTGTTTTGGTTCCGTTAGGATTAAACAACCCGCCCATCAAGTCATCAGTAGTGCAGCTGTTTAAATCAGCTAATCAACCACCGCGGTGTTCAGGCGAAAACTTATTAATAATCATAATATAGACATTAAGCCTGACAACATAATGTAACAGACTGGATGTTCTGTTTTAGTGTTTTTGCTACTTTTTTGTGTGGGAAATGTTTGCTTTTTGGTGTTGATTCCCCTGATCGGTAATCTCTGCTCTATCTGCTCGTTGAGCTGTTGTTTGTCGGTTGCCATGGCAACGGGTCGTGCGTAATACCGACATACAGAGCGAGAAAACGCGGAATAGAAGTTGTTGGAGCTATTTTTTCTTTATTTCTTTATCCATTTGAATTTTGTTACTTTATTCTTAAATTTCTATTTTTTGTATTATTTACAGAGTTTATTTGTAGGTTGATAATTGTTGATTTTATTTATTTTTTGTTTCATTATTTTTCTTATTTATTTTCTAAATTTAGACAGGAAATAATGTGGGTCAGTCCACTTTCTATAAGTGTAGGGGCCTGGTGAAGGACCAGCAGGCATTTGGGTTTGGGGCTGATCGTTTTTACCAGAGCAAGAGAGGTTGCATGAGAACAAATGAACTCAATAAGTTTGGACATTGAACCTTGTTTTGCCCGTGTCGAGAAACTTGACCCCAGTACCTCAGTAGTGGCTTGGTAAAACTTTCATTGGATGTTTGGCTTGGCAAACAATCAGAAGTGGTTCTGTCTAGTTTGGTCCTTCACCTGTTTATCAGCTTTATTGTACCTTCATTGTAGCGCAATGCAGCCACTTCAATTCCTACAAACAAGCGACAAAAACTGAGCTAATCCCTTGTGTTCGCAAAACGTGGTGATATCTATAACAATCGTTAAACTATGGCTCCTACAGCATATTTAAAATAAAACGATTGACCAATATAAATAGAAATTCGCCCCTTCTTTCATCTTGACAGAACTAACAGAAACTAAACTGTTTATAGATTTGTATCATGGAGAATTTATCAAACATCAGTTTTCTAATCTTCATTTTAAGTCGTATTTAATAGATATATCTAATAACAAATGATGGCGCTACTAATATTATCGTGACAGATTTCTCCTTGTCCTACAGGACAAAATGGGATAAAATGGTTTTCTGGACACAATGAATCACATAGTGACCAATAGGCGCTGTCCAGTCCAGTAATGCATATCAATT